>NC_061111.1:125604533-125621823 GCF_002878395.1 Capsicum annuum
AGTGGTAATAATTTATTAATGTGTGTAGGATTTATAGGAAAATTAACATTAAGTAGTAATACTAAATTTAAATTAAAAGTAAATGACGTAGTTGAAGTAATGGAAAATAAAGGTATAAGGTTAATAAAACCAATAAAAATAGACCCAGAGGTATATGCAGGTTTAGAATGAAATCTAAACAAATTTAATAAACCAAAAATTCTTACACCAGAATCTCATTTACTATACACTACAAGTAAATGAGAGACTTTAGTTAGATTTACAGACTATAATTATCCTAGTCGCAGAGAATTAGATGATGATGGAACAGAAAGCACTATAGCAACAGAACAAGAACTAATGAATGTAGAAATTTTACAAGAAGGATACGAAGTAGATTTAGTAATAGAAGAAGCACAAAGATTAGCTGAAGAATATATACATATGACTTTTAAATGTAAAGGATGTGCAAAAAATAATATGAATATAACAGATAGTATAGAATATTTTAAAACATGCTCGGAAAGAAATGACAATCTAGGATATAGAAACATAGAGGATAATATGAACTCTGAAAACATAGATGAAGACATAACATCCATAGTAAGTTATAAAGAACTAGCAGAATTAGAGGCGTCCAGCTCGACGAGTGCTAGTCTATTTCAACAAACTAATCCTAATCCTCAGCCAGTAGACTATAGTGCAGGAAATGTACCTAGAAGACCAGCAGTTAGATTAGATCCAGGTACAAAAATTAGAGGAGATAACATAAAATCAGCAGGAAGAAGAATGCCAATAGAAGAACAAATAAAACTCCAAGGAGGAAGTAAGGGTAAAATATTAAATATAGCAGCACATGATCCACAAATATGGGATACGGTAATAGACTTATGGAAAGGAATAGTAGTAGCAGACTATTTAAGACACTATACTGAAACGGATACTGAAACAATGTATAAATATCTAGAGACTTTCTTTGGAGAATCAGTAAAAGCAACATGAGAATGTTTTAAGCTAAACTGCCCATATGATTTTCAAGTTTTATTAACACAATGGGGCCAAACCCCTATAATTTTATAAATAAAATTGATAATTTATTAACAGGGAAAAACCCAAATAGTGGTTTAATAGCTTTACAAAGAGATGCAGTAATTAAACTAGAGCAATTAAGTATCTCAAATTGGTTACATATGAAATTTTTTTTGAAAGACTATTTTTACTACTGTACTATTAGCGGAAACACATTTAACGAAGAATTAGAAAAAAAATTATTTAATAAATTACCAAAACCTTTAGGAAAAGAAATAGAAGAAAGGTGGTACAAGAGAGATGGTATAGTCGCTAACCCAAATGCTAAATGGACTGTAGGACCTAGAATACAACACGTAATGGATATCTTAACAGAGAAATGTACTAACATATAAATTCAAAAACAATTAAAAAGAAATGAGATAAATTTCTGTAAATCTATTATATACACAACTCAAAATTATGATAATGATCAAAGAAGGCCAAAAAGTATAAAAAGAAGTATAGTCAAAAATCATACTATCGTAAAAAAATATTTCTTGCGTAAATCAAACGCTAAAAAACCATATTTAAATAGAGATAGAAATGTTAGAAAATATAGAAATGATGGAAATTTTAGAAATAAACTAGAATGTTATGCATGTGGAAGTATAGATCACCTAGCAAATCTATTCCCTAAAAGAAATAATAATAGAACAAGAAATTCTCAACTAATAGAAGACTTTCAAGAAACTTTGTTAAATGTAGATGAATACATGTTAGACACAGAAAGTATATATTCTATAATAAGTTTTGATTTAAATGATAATGTTAAATCTGATTCTTCCGACTCAGAAGAAGATAACCTAGTAAATGAAATATGACAAGAAGTAGATAATCTAAATTTAAATGACCTATTAATTAACAACCTAATGAACATTACACAAGAATGTATACATGAATTTCAAAGATGCAAAGGAATAGATAGCAACAGATGTCGCATATGTGGTTGGTACCCTAGTAAAGAAAATAGAGCTAAATGCAAAAATTGTTATATAGAAACATGTATAAATTGTATAGAAAATACCTTAAAAATAAAGATAGAAACAGGAGCAAATAGTGAACAAAGACAAACTACCAATCAAATCATAAATCTAAGAATATCAACACTAGAAACAAGAGTAAGTGAATTAGAACAAAGAATAGTTACAATAGAAAAAGGAAAAGCTATAATAAGAGAAGAATAAATAGACACACCAAAAATAGCACACTTAGAACAAATAGAAACAGAACTTATGAATATAGAAGAAAGTGGTAGTAGTCTAATATGTAATGAAGACAAACAATTCTCTACGGTAAAAGTATTGGTAAAAATAAAAATTCAAAATATAGAAATAGAAACTTTAGCTTTAATTGACCAAGGATGTACTAGTTGCCTAATAAATAAGAGTTTAGTACCACAACACTTACTTAAAGCATTTATCAAATCAGTACAGCAATGCAAATAGACGGATTACATAATGTCTATAATCATTACGTAGAAAACGCTCAGATAGGTTTTTTAAATACATATAATGAATTCTACAAACCTACTTATAATGTTAATAGAATATTAGCAAGAGGCTTAAATATAAATGTAGATTTTGTAATAGGCTTACATTTTTGTAGACAAAATAGGGGAGGATGTCTCATAACTAGAGACGGTATCATACTATTTAAAAACCTTACTTATACTCCAATACAAATTTTAAAATTGTCAACAGTGTATGGAACACTTAAAACACACAAAAAGAACTTAAATTCACAGTCATGCTGTGAAAAATGTTCAAATAACGATCAATGTCAAGACAATAGCCTACTTAGAGAAAGTGAAGAATTAGAAAAAGAAGATAAGTTAGAAGACTTTAAAAATTATACTTTAATCAATGTAGAAGAACTAGAGTACATCGAGAGCATGAAAAAAGAATATACTCTAATTATCATAGAAACACAATTTTATAACTTTTGAAAAAGAATGGATAAGATAGGTGTAATAAATAGTTCAAAGGATTTAGATAATGTAATAACTATTTTAGATGAGATGGAAATATAAGAGAAAAACCCTTAGCACATTGGGATGCTAATGAAATAACGTGTAAATTAGAAATTATCAACCCAGAATATACAATAAAGACAACGTCTATAGAAGCTAATAATGAGGATACAGAAGAATTTGATAGACAAATAAAAGAATTGTTAAATCTAGAAGTTATATGGAGATCAACCTCTAAACATAGATCAACGGCCTTTATGGTTAGAAATCATAGTGAACAAATAAGAGGAAAAGCACGCATGGTGATAAACTATAAAAGGTTAAACGACAACACTAGGACAGATGCATATAAATTACCTGATAAAAGTGAATTAATTAATAGAATACAAGGGAGAAAAATATTTAGCAAATTTGATTGTAAATCAGGATACTGGCAGGTAAAAATGCATCCAGACAGTATACAATGGACAACATTCACATATTCAGGAGGGCATTTTGAATAGTTAGTTATGCCATTTGGATTAAAAACAGCTCCACCAATTTTTCAGAGAAAAATAGATAATATCTTTGGTGGATATAAAAATTTTGTATTAGTTTATGTAGACGATATTCTAGTATTTAGTCAAAATATACAAAAACACCTAGGGCATTTACAAACAGTTTTTAAACTCTTTGTTAAACATGGAATAATAACCAGTAAGAAGAAAATAGAGTTATGTAAGACCTATAGTAATTTCTTAGGAATAACTCTAGGAGAAGGAAAAATAAAACATCAACCACATATAGCAAAGAAAGTATTAGATATGCCAGATAAATTAAAAAATACAAAAGACTTACAAAAATTTCTAGGGTTAGTAAATTATGCTAGAAATTTTATTCAAGATTTAGGAAAAATAGCTGGACCTTTATATGCTAAAATAGACAGTAAATGCCAAAAATATTTTAATATAGAAGATATTAAACTAGTACAACAAATTAAAGAAAGAGTTAAACATATTCCAGACCTAAAAATCCCCTTAGAAACAGATTATTTAATCATCCAGACCGACGGAACTAAATTAGGATGGACAGCTATCTTGAAAGTAAGACCTAATAAATATAGTAATAAGAATGAAGAAAACATTTGCTCATACCAAAGTGGTTTGTATAAAGGAAAAGGAAATATGAGTAGTATAGACTTAGAAGTACTGACAATAATATATGGCTTAAATAGTTTCAAACTTTATATACTAAATAAAGAAGAAGTTTTAGTAAGAACAGATTGTGAAGCTATAGTTATATTTCATCAGATAAATGATAAATCTAGTAGTTAAAGATGATGGTTAAATTTTATGGATACTATATCAGTTTATAAATTTATTGTTTTTGAATATGTAAAAAGAAAAGATAATGAATTAGCAGATCAGTTAAGTAGATTACAAATTAAGACTAAAAATTTTTAATTAATATTTATTTCAGCATAAGATCAACAGGACAACCAGACAAGGGCAAAGCCCTAGCTCAAGACTCTTATGCTCAGACTCTACTAGGTAATGTTAATTTTAGACCACAACACACTGTAGAAATGATGGAAAGGATTTACTTTGGACAAATTAATTTAATTTCTTATCCATCATGCAACTTATCATTTAAAGTTAGACCAGACCACGTTATAGACAAACCTCAAAGATGTTTAGTTGATAATTTATGGGTAGCCCATAGTAAAAGAGACACTCCACATTTTGTAGCCGCAGCTAATGCTTTATTCCAATATTTTTCTGATAAAAGTAGAGAAAATAGATTTAAATACTATGTAGTCATACATGGTAAAATTAATGGTGTTTTTAAAACCTGGATAGAAGTATTAGAATCTATAAATGGGGTGTACTTTTTAAAGGTTTTAATGATTTTTCTGAAGCAATAGATCATGCTAGAGGATACCTTGGGACAAATTTTTATATAACTCCATCCCTTAGACAAAATCCAAATCAAATACTCCAATACAATATCCAGAGAGACACGGGCAAAGTAATTTTTTGTGACCACTGTTCCACGATGACAGAGGCCTTCAAAAGACTTAATGCCCATAAAGAGGCCCTCCTTCTTGAAAACACTAGACTTAAGGAACAAGTACACACGTTGCAAAACAAAATTAACACAACCCAAACAAATGCAAGTACCCAGAAAGAAAAACCTTTATCCCAGTTACTTCATGTAAGTTCTTATTTATTCTATATTTTCCCACCAAAAATATGTTTTGTTTGTGTTTTAAATATGTTTAACTGTACATCATGTAAATTAAGTTTTTAATTTTAAAACAATTACCCTTAGTATATGGTTAGCCTCTTAACTTCTTAATAATAACAATGGATTAACCTATAAATTTCTAGGAATCCTGACTTTAAATAGTCCGGCAAAACAAAGAAGTTTAAAGGACGAATGTTGTTTGCCAGATTAATGTTTCGAGGTGTGGTTAAAGAAGAAATTGTTAAGAATATAGGTCAAGAGGAATAGATGAACAGGGTAAGTTAAAAAAAAAAAAATTGGGAAAAATATAAGATATAAGAAGAACTTACAAACATGAAGAAATAATGGGAAAGAGGGAGTACTGAGTAGGATTTTACAACATAATTG
Organism: Capsicum annuum; assembly: GCF_002878395.1. Classification (NCBI taxonomy): domain Eukaryota; kingdom Viridiplantae; phylum Streptophyta; class Magnoliopsida; order Solanales; family Solanaceae; genus Capsicum; species Capsicum annuum. Next base: position 125,610,166 of record NC_061111.1, read on the forward strand.
TTTAAAATCGATTGTTTTCAGCCCAAACCGATTATTTTCAGCCCTTAATTTTATATTATTACTGCCTTTCATACTATATTGGTATCAGAGCGAGAAGTTTTTGGGACAGTTAATGAGAAGACCATTACAGAATACTCGCTTACACATAGAAACTAAAGAAAGATTACAAGATTTATATATAGAATATATTAGACTAAGCCAGACTAAAAAAGATAATAACAGACTAGATTATTTAATTACTATAATAGGACAACTAGAATATAAATTAATTATTCAGCTTAAGAGTAGATAGGTTTATAAAAAGACACCCTGCTTTTCGAGATACAAGGTGTAGATACTTTTATTTATATAGAGAATATAAAACAAAAGATAATACTATTAAGAGACTTAAGGAATTAGAAGAGTGTAAAAAATGATTAATAGAAGTAAACAGGTAGTATAGAGTATACAATAGTTCCAGACCAGTAAGCCCAAATTTAGTAAGTGCTTTAAATTTGGAGTTACAAAGTTGCGAAGAAGAAATATATCGTATCAAAGGTAGAATAGATTGACATAAAGAACGTATTAATCAGAAAGCTTATTAGTTAGGATAATTAGTTGCATGCAAGACCTACCTGTATTTCAAAGAATTAGACAATTAAATAGTTAGATAGAAGAAGAATCTTATCACAGATCTCAACTAAGACAAAACGAATTACGACTTTTAGAAATTATTAAAGGTATACAAAATAAAATAAACAAAGATCAAGAGACTTTAAATAAGATAGAATTAGTAAATCTAGAAGAACAATTAAAAGATATTAAAGAAAAATCACATTATAATTACATTAGAATAGAAAATTCTTATTATTGGTCGTACTATTATAAGAGACAAGCAGATAAGGTTCCTTTAGGATAATATATGCCTTTAGAATACATTAGACGAATAAAACTAACACAAATTTTAAGTTGCTAACTATTGTAATTTATAATAGTTTTTTGACATTGTAATTTACTATCTTAAGTTGTTAGCCATTATATTTTATAATACTCTCCTTGTCCAAAGTTTTGTAGCATTGATAGTCTAATATATTTTTAGAATAATTTAAGTTTTTAATTACTGAAATTTATAATACTTTTTCTTCTATTTTAATTTAACTGACACTGATATAATTTCGAGAGTCAATCAATTATTACGATTCAAGTCCCGAAGTAGACATGTCTTAAATGACTCATTATAATTTATTAGAAGTGATACAATAAAATTACTCTAAAAATTAGTTGTAAAAAAAAAATAAGTGGGCCTCATGTAAGATGTCAAGTTAATTTAAAACATCAATAATTAATTTATCTCTTTTTTAATATTATTTTTTTATTAAATATTTTTTTAATATTTAGATGACTCATAATAATTAATTAGGATAAAATAGTAAAATTATGGTTGAAACAACTGAAGCAAACATGTCATAAATATCTATTTTTATTTTTTTTATCAAATATTATTAATTTTTTAATACGTAAATGACATATAATAATCAATTAGGAAATAACTTATTAGAAATGGTATAACAAAATTAATATCAAAAATAGTTGTGAAAAAAATTTATACAAGCCTTATATAAGATGTCAAATTAATTTAAAACTTGAATAGTTTGTTTATCATTTTTTTGATTTATTTTATCTTTTTTTTTATTAAATATTATTAATTTTTGTATTACTTAAATAACTTATAGTAATTGATTAGGGATGAAATAATAAAATTACGGTTGAAGCAACTGAAACAGACATGTCATAAATGTATATTTTATTTTTTGTTAAATATTATTAATTTTTAATACTTAAATGAAATATAATAATTTATTAGGGGTGATATAGTAAAATCACGGATTAATACTTAAATGACCTACAGTAATTAATTAGGGATGAAATAGTAAAATTACAATTGAAGCAGCTGAAGCAGACATGTTATAAATATCTATTTTATATTTTTGTTAAATATTATTAATTTTTTAATACCTAAATAACATATAATAATTAATTAGGGATAATATGGTAAAATCATGGAGGAAGCAGGCATGACGACTGCCTCCTGCTTCCAAGCCTCTTCTATATATATATATGTTGCAGTTGTAATATGCAGTGTTTAAATTTGGGGAAAACGTGACTTCTAAAGTTTGAAACACTTCTATTCTTGAACTCACCTTGCTTTACCTAAAGATTTATAGTGCCAGTTTGACTAGATGCGAATGCTTAAGTTTTTAAAGTAGTTGCGATAAACAAATTGCAACAACTTGAATGCTTCTTCCCTCTCATTTTCCTTGGCTATATCAAAAATGATATTTCATTTTAGTCCATTTTAACAAATGAGAGTTTTCTTTTCCTCATACAACCTTTAGTAACACTTCATTCGTTAATCCATTTAAGAGAGAATGTTACATTTTTTTTTTGGCATTACTTTAATTTTAACTTGTCACGTGATATATTTAAGATCACAAGTTTAAATAATATTTTGATACATTTGACATAATTTTAAGTTAGGATCACAAGTTTAAAAAATTTCTTTATTTTCTTAAATTTTGTGTCAAGTCAAATTATGTCATTAAGGGAGTATATAACAACATAAAATAGTAGTGGTTAAATTTAAAATTTCAAAGCATTATTAATAAAATAAATTTAATAAATACACCTCTAATTAATCTTAAAAGATGTGTTATGTCAACATGAGATTTTTTTTTTTTTGGTAAATTGCCACTTTTATTACCAAAAGTGTTACTTTTTGGGAGTACAAGGGTTTTTATACGCATGGCCGGATCGACACACTTCAGTCAACTCTGTATGTACTCATCCAGGTAGACCACAACTGGTCACATCGCCCTGCACCCCTTAGTCATTTCGACATTTCCAGGTCAGTACTACACAAGATAGCACTTATGCAGCGTCGGCCAATTTGCTACTTGACCTTGTGAGCAGGGGTGGCAAAATGGATTAAATTTGTGGTTATTCCCCCCCCATTTTATTCATTTGTAAATGGGTTAACGTATCCAACTCATTTATAAATGAGTCAAATATGAATCAACTCATATTATCCATTTAAAATATGAATAATTCTTGGGTAGTCATTATCTACACTCTCTTAAATCTGTGAAGATGTAATAACCTTTATAGTATACTTACTAATTAAGGGTGTGTTTGGAATGAAGAAAAGTGTTTTTTTAAAGGAATTATTTTATTTTTGTTTATTTTTTAACTTTTTGTTAATTTTTTTTTTCTTTTACTTTTCAATATTGTTTAATTTTTATTTTTTCATTTCGAGACCCGAAACAAGATCAGATCTGGGATTCGACTTCTGTCTCGAGACCCAAAAATCGATATTCGATTCTGACCTAAGACCCTCTTATAGTCCCAACCGAGGACCGAACTCGAGACACGACTACGACCCGGACCCTAGACCCCGACTCCTGATTCGAGACCATACTCTCAAACTTGTCTCGAGACGTAACTCACAACATTGATTCAAAAACCAAATCATGACACTAACTCGAGACCCGAGAGTCAAATCTTGACCTCAAACAAGACCCGACCAAACTCTTTATTAAACTTTTGACTCGACCCAAGATTCAAATTTTAACCTCACCCCAAGATCTTTCTCTCGACCACGACTCAAGATCACTTATTTTCAAGGAAAATATTTTCTTGAAGGAAATACAAAAAGATTTTCTTTCATACCAGGCGTACCCTAAATGGAGAAAAAGAAGAAAAAAAAGCTTGTATTCAAGGATTGTTTTTTTTATTACATAATAAGAAATAATGGATAATATGGATATCAATATTATTCATTGGGTTTATCCATTTTATCTATATCTAATATGGGTCGGGTTAGATATTTATTCATTTTCACTTGACCCATTTTCGATCTACCCATATCCAACTGTATATGTTCTTTTGCCACCCCTATATGTGCATTACCCCTAGCATGCACATCTTGTATAGTGAATTTGATCAGTACCTCAATCTACTGCTTATTTTGTTGGAAGACTCTAATATTTTGAACCCTCTAATTTTGATATATAGTACCAACCAGGGACAACTTGTAAATCTCACCATTTGCACTCCTTCCCCTTGTTTGCTCACAAGCCCATGCTAGCTCATTTGTGCAGTTCCTAGGCAGCCTGTTGACTCCATTCAATATCTTTAGCCATACTCGAGAAGTAACCATACATGAGAAAAAAGTGAGAGAGTTTCTTAGCATCAACTTCACATAAAGGGCATGAGGGTTTTATGTTATGACCCACTTCTCCAGCCTATTATTGATATATAACTTCGAATGTGTAACCAACCGAAGTATAAATATCCATCTAGGAGCAATAAATATCCATCTAGGAGCAACAAGATTATTGCACAACACCTTCCTCCATTTGACCTTTTAGAGATCACCCTGCTTAATTGAGATCTAAGTCAGGTTATAGAAGTCTCTCATACTACATCTAATTTTTTTCCACGTACGTTGATGCTGTAATGACACTCTAGATCATTTTCTACATCTCTGCATTATTTTGCCATTTATAGTTTTTTCATAGCTGTTCTAAGTCATTTATGACTTGCTGGATCTGATAGTTCGGCTACCGGGAAGTTTGTATGATTTTTAGAGCCAATTTTTTATTTTAAAGTTCTTGCTGTTGAGAATTGGTATCAGGATAAAAATTTAGGTTAATAGTCTCGTATGCCAATTATAGTTCCATTAGATATGAAGTGTCGATTTTAGGCTAGGAAAATCTTTGGTTCGGGTCCCGAGGCTTACAGACTCATGTTGGGCTATTGGGTGGATTTTGGTTAAAATGGTCATTTAGGTGTGGGGCCCATATTTCATCTAAACAACCCCAAATAGAAATCGTAATGAGACAGTTGAGTCCATATTATTAAATTTAATAGGACAAAATAGTTCATTTGTGTTCACGGGATTCCAAACGAATTTCGAGGGTTTGATCGGAGTTTTGGCACTTGGCCAAAACTGTTGGTGGAAGCTAAAATGGCCTTCACGGGGCCCTTGGCCACATTCGCAAAGGCCAAGGTCATTATCTATTGTGATTATAAGCTGGTCTCTACATTCGCAAAAGGTAAACTACGTCTTAGTCCACGTTTACGATGAGGTCTCTGCAATCGCGAAGAAGGAACCCATAACAGCATTAAAAGTTGTGGAACCTGGTCCCTTCTTCATTTATTTCATTTTCCAACTCTACAAACCCCCCAAAGGCTTAGGGAATTATGGAGTTTGATCATTGGGTGTTCAGGGTGAATTGGAGAGTGCGTTGGGGGTATTTTCTCGTCTAAATTTTCATAAGTTTCCATTAATTTCTTAATTAATTATCCAATTCAAATCAATATCCCTAGATACTTTATAGGATGATTTGAGGGAGTATTTATGCTCTGATTTCACCTATTTTGAGGATAAATGGTCATTGAGCTTAGAGGAATATTTTGATGGTTTCAATGTCGCAATTCTGTAAGCAGACCCCACATGAGACTTTTTACCTTGATTTTGGACCCAAAATATTTATATACAATATGGATATTGTTATTGTCATATGAATGTGTAGATAATTATTTTAATAGCGTTGTATCGTAAGAAAGCTTCTCGAAAGGGAAAAGCTCCAACTTAGTGGACTTTCATGGGCTTTGTCAGTGTCTAGGTAGGCTAGCTTACCTTTCTCATAAATTATACTTTATTATGGTAGTAGTATAGTATTATGCTAGATATGGATTGGAATTTATGGCTTGGTTGCATGTTTAGTGAAATGTGGAAAATTTAGCCCATTAGAGAGCCGTATTTAGGTAGAATTGACCCATTCCCCTTTTTTCTTAAGTTAAATTGTTGCCTTAAAACTTATTTAGACTTATTTAACACCTAATAGTAGGACTTTGAAACCTTAGTCTTGTTTCAGATGGAAATTACCTTAGTATGGACTTTTGGGGATTAGTAGCGGGCCAGTGGCCTTCTTTAAAGCCAAATATCCTAAATAGCATCTTGTAGGCCTAAGGGACCTTCTTTCATCACCTTACATATATCCTTGAGCTTTAGTATGATTTAGATATCTTTCCAACTTTTGACTAGAATTGTTACCTCTTACTTACTTTAAAGGCCAATTCGAGTTCAACACTTACAATTCTCTTATGATAATTAATTCCCGGTTTAATTCTAGTACATATGATATTAGCGTTTGGATCGAGTTGGGAAATTATTGTTCACTTATGATTTTAAATATTAGGTACGATTCTGATGGTTATGGTATGAAAGGGATTCATATATATAGTTTCTATTGTTGATTAATTTCTAATTACTATTGTTGTCAGTGTTCCCTCTTGATTGTATTCATTGGGCTTATGAGGGCTCGGTTGGGTTTCTTTCTCTTATTTGCATCTTCTAGGCTTATGGGGGCCTAGTTAGGTTGTAGTTAACTTGTTTTCCTTTGACTTTATTTACTTTATTATTTATTATTATATGTCAGTCAGAGTATTATATCAGGTTTACCCCTTTATCCCTAACCTTATTTTGAATTCTCGCATCTTATTATAATTTAGCTCAGTCGGATTATGATAGCTACTGAGTATGTGTTTTGGTACTCATACTACACTTTTGCATCTTTTTCTAATGCATATCTAAATGCTACTTACCATCATTGATGATACATTCAGTTTTTAAGACTTAGAGATAGGGTGAACTTTTAGAGCCGAAGCTAATCTTTTCTTCTTCTACTATTTTTGGATAGTTTTTACTTTTGAGATTGCCTGTATAGTGACATTATTTAGTACTCATATTTTGTACTTAATGACTCTTGTACCGACCTCACTAGGTCATGGGATACTTTTTTGTACACTCTTATCATTTTCTGCTTTTATTTAGTATCTTATACCTATATTTACTCATTTACAATTTAGTTGTATGTTTCATAATTGGTAATTATTATGCCTTCCACCAATTAACCCATTACTGTTATTCTAGGCTACAGTTTTTCTTACCTATTGGTGGGTTAAAGTTGGTCCCATCATGACTCAAGAAATTGGGTTGTGACAAATTGAAATCAGAGCCCAGGTTCACTGGTATTATTGGTATAAGAGCAAGTGTCTAGTAGAGTCCAGTGGATCAAAACGATGACATTTACTTCTTATCTTTGAGAGGCTATAGGACATTCTTAGGAGAAATTAACTTTATCCATTCATTTCGTGCGTCGAGTCTGTGTTGGTTTCTAAAATTTATATTATTTCACTCTTTCACAGGTGGTTAGGATGCGGGTTACAATGAATGGAGATGAGGACCCTTAGTCTACAACTAAGGCTTGTATTATAGGTTGTGGTCGACCAGGGGATAAGATCAGGTGAGAGTTGTAACCCTAGCTAGGGGTCAGGTTAAAGAGCCTTCACTAGATCCTGCATTGCTCCCGAGCTAGAGATTCCACCACCCTAGCCTTTGGTGGGACAAGGGGCAACCCAAGCTTCATCGGGGTTCATTTCTTCTTTATTGCTTAAAGATTACTTGCTTCAATTATTGGTTTTGGTTGGTTTTGCACCATCTGATGGTGCTCAGTCTGCATATCAGAGTGGTACAGATGTAAGGACATAACCTGTAGCTGCAGTTTTCAGAGTTGAGGTCCCTTTAACGCCAGTTGTTGCTCATTTGTTAGCCGCCCAGCCATCTATGTCTGTTTAGGAGCAGAAGATGTTGGCTAGATTTTTGAGATTGAGTTCACCTAGATTTATAGGGGCTCCGAGTGAGGATTCATTTGAGTTATTAATTTCTTGTGAGGATAGGCTCTGCAGTTTGGGCCTAGTTAAGACTCATAGAGTTGACTATAATACTTTTCAGTTGGATTAACAGCTATACATTGGTTTAGAGGTTAGCTTGATTCTAGAATAGCTGGATCGCCTTCGTTGATATAGACTCAGTTCTTTGAGGTTTTCTTAGAAAAGTATATGCCTCATAGCCTTCTAGAGTATTTGAGATATCAATTCTCGAGATTAGAGTAGAGTTCTATAATCATTCTAGAGTATGAGGCACGATTACATGAGTTAGCCAAACATGCTATTGCTATGTTACCAATCGAGTATAAGTGGGTTCCAGGTTTTTAGAGGTTTGAGACTTCTTCTTAGTAAGACCACTTAGAGTTGGCCAGATATGCTACTTGTAAGGGCCTGTATGATTGACTTTGGTGGCAGTTAGGCTGATCATTTGCCTCTCATAGAGTTTACGTATAATAATACCTATCATTCTATTATTCAGATGGCCTTGAAGTCGGTGAGACTAGATTATTTGGTCTTGAATTAGCTCATCAGGCCATGAAGAAGGTGAAAGTGATTAGGGACATTCTTAAGACCACCTAAAGTATCCAAAATTCCTATACGGATGTGAGAGTAGGGAGTTGAAGTTTGATGTTGATGATTGGGTTTTCTTAAAGTTTCTCCCATAAAAGGGGTAATGAGGTTTAGAAAGAAGAGGAAGCTCAGTCCTCATTACGTTGGTCCGTACTTGATTTTGAGGTGAGTGGGAAATATGGTTTATGAGTTGGAGGTTCCTTCGAGTTTTAGTTCTGTCCAGCCGGTGTTCCATGTTTCGATGTTGAAGAAGTGGGTGAGTGATCCTTCCTTGGTTTTCCCTTTGAAGAGTGTTTTTATTTTATATTCCTTGTATTATGTGGAAGTCTCAGTTGAGATTTTGGATTAGCAAGTCCGCCGTTTGCAGACTAAGGATGTGGCTTTGGTGAAGGTTCTATGGAGGAATCATAAGTTTGAATTAAAAGCTACTTGGGAAGATGAAGAGGACATAAAGTCCAAATATCCATTCTTATTCCCCGTTCCGAATAATCATGCTTAAGGTATGTGTTTTCCTTAACATCTTTATTTTCTGACTTTGTTAAAGGAAAGAGTGGTTGCATTTATGTGTTAAATTATGCTAATGGATACCTTGTCTCATCATTCGGGGACAAAGGATCCTGGGGGGGGGGAGAGAGAATGTAATACCCCACATTTTTGGTCCTGAATACTTCTGAGTTTTTGGTCTCATTTCCATGATTACGACTTACCTTATGAGTCGTAAGGTCACCTTACAGGTTTTAAGACCCCAATCATAGCCTGACCAGTTTGTTAGCCTGAAGTTTCTATTGTGATTATGACTAGGGGGTCACGATTCGTAAAGACCCTATACGAGTCGTATAGTCTTATTCATCACCAAACTAGTATAGTTCTCAAATATTTCTATCCTGACTACCACTAGACCCTATGAGTCGTAAGGTCCGACTATGAGTCATAGTGTATGACTCGTAGGGGCAACAATGAGGGGTCCTTGAGCTACTTCTCAGACTACGAGTCATGGAGATAACTCATAGCTCGACATCATGAGTCGTAAGGTGACTCATAATGTCTGGGCGACCTTTTCTTCACTTTTAAGTACGGGTATTCTTGCCATTTTCCTTTTTCTTTATCAGACCCTATGCCCATAAAACAATAAAAAGGGGTTATTTCCATCTTTCAACAAATTAAAACATACTATCTTCTCTCTCAAATCCTCAAGTCAAGAACACCTAGGGTTTCTAAAGAATTGGCAATTAGAGCTTCCAAGGGTTGATTTGTCTTCATAATTCTTGATATCTCAGGTATGTTACTCTTCCCTAAAGTTTATTTTGTTAAAAGAATGCATTTACAATTGTTATTCATGTGGTTTAATTGTGGTTTATGAATGTGGGTTGAGGGATTCTGAGCCCCAATGAATGAATTATTTTTCCTATGGCTTTTAGGAATGCTTCATGGTTTAAATTGATGGTTTTGAACTATTTGGGGTGCATAGGTGTGGTCAATTGGAATGGGGGTTGTGGATTCTCCTAAATTGATGGTTTTGAATATTATAATTATATAACCTCAACCGAATTGTGTGAAACTTGTTTTGAACATGAAGATATGCACATTGAACAACTTTTGGTACTACTGCATGGCATAATAGGCTAAATAACCAAATTTTATTTAATTATCAAAGGGGTCGAGACATTCCCCCAAGTTAATGAAATTATAATGACATGATGATAATACTTTCCAAATATAGTTGGCATGACGATACTAATAGTGTATGCCTGATCTGTATCATGGTTCAATAAATAGGAATATATGAATATTTTAATTGGGTTTAAAAGGGGTTGTTTATCTAGGCCGTGAAAGTGGAGGTCCCAATGGTCCAATACTAGAAATCGCATTTGCTGGTGTGAAGGTATACATGGCCGGGTGTTTGACTCACCCTTGCTTGATGACCGGGTGATTGAGTCACTTTGTATTTATGGTTGGGTGTTAGAGTCCCCCTTGGTGCATATGTACATATGATTTTTCTCTAGTTCGTGTGTCTAACACACACTGGGGCCTTTTCAGCAGAGGGAATTGAGCCCATATAGCCCGTGGGTGCCATTTTATGATCGTTAAAGCTACACAGTCCGGGCTAGTTTCTTACATTCATGCTAAACCTTGTTCCCTATTCTAGCATGCTATATATATGTATGTATAATGTGTGAATGTGGATTTTAATGTGGTTTTGAATTGACATTATTTTATCCCTTCCCTGAGTTACATGCTAGTGCTCACCTTGCTAATCATCTTCGGACACTTTATACCCACGTGATGTAGGAACCGGAGACACTTCTGCTTTTCCTGTGCAGAGATATGATTTTTGGGTTGTCAGTAGTTAGCTTTGAAGTGATGAGCTTACATTCTCCATAACGACTATCATTTTGAAGTCTTGTTTCATTTATGTCTTAGGCTACTTTTATCAAATTCTTTTGGCTATCATCGGGGGCATGTCCCAAATTAGATTGGTCTTGGTATATTTAGATGCTTTGTGGATTACTATGGATTGGAATGTTGTTGAACTTCTTAAATTAATTTTTGAGTTGCCTATCGTGTTATATGTTTGAAGCTCAGCTTATCTTGTTATATGTTTGAAATTCATTTGCTGCTAGCTGTATTGTGTTCTGTTAAGATAGGCAAAGGGGGTGGTCTCTGGTCCTCGACGAACTTGAGATACCTATTAGTCTCCTAAGTTTATGTTTTAATAATGACAAACTAACAAGTGTATCTATGCAGCAACTAAAGATAATGGAAGTCGGCCCCAAAAATAGAAGGACATCAAGAATGGAAGGACATCCACGTATCGAAAGAAAATCAATCACAACAAGAACAAATGGAAGGATAATCTCAGCACCAAATCATATCAAGATATTGGAAGATATGGAAGATCACAACATGGCAAATAGAACCAAAAAATAATTCAAGAATATGGAAAGCAGATCAATAAAATATCATGGAAATGGAAGAAGGATCACAATCCTAAAATCAAGGCATACCACATCAATCAGGAAGAAAAGATCACAAGCATTTGGAGAGAAATCAATCTCTACAAAATCAAAAAGAAAAATATATCACGGACATATCTAATATGGATGTGATCCAAAGACACATATGTACATATCTGACATGGACATATCATACGGCTATATTCCTCAATCAAGGAATCAATTTAAATCCTTGATTGAGAAGAAATCTCTTGGGTTTCCTTGTGAAGAGTTGCAACCGAAGACTATAAAAGAAGAAGACCAAAGGCAGGCACTACTTACACAACTTCAAGGAGAAAATTCAAGGTGTCTCGTTCTTAGT
>NC_061111.1:125621923-125629654 GCF_002878395.1 Capsicum annuum
GAGAATATGTTTTTGAAGTAAAGTTTTGATTTTGCCCTTCTTTTTTAGAAACCCATTTTGGGGGTTCGTTTTGACCCTGAAGTAAAAGTAGTTAATATGGGTGTTGTTGATTTTGTTTTGATGTGTAGATTCAATATTTGATATTTTTAGTAAAGTTTGAGATTATTCGTGAAAGGTAAGGTCGCGGGTTCAAGTGTAGCGGGTCGGTTTTGGATTTCGAGGTAGGTTATGACTTAACTCTTCAAACTAGGTTGGGTAGTAAATGATGGTACAAAATACATGTTAAGGGTGAGAACTAATCATGAAAAATGGCTATCTATGTGTTGTACCTGTGTAGGGGCCTATATGTGATGTAATTATCAAAATTGAGATATTATGTGATATGTTTGACCGTGTTAGGTCCTATGTGATATTAATTGTCTTGAATACATGTGAATAAATATATTGTGTTCTTTAATGTGGTACCATTGGTGTATTGTGATTATATTCATACTTTATTAGCATATGAGAATGTGAAAATTCATGGATGAGACGAAAATAATAAGTGGATATTGGCTCACGTGGTTGTGGGAATGTATCATTATAGTTGGGTGTGAAAATATATCATGTGATTGGTTGTGAAAATACTCATTGTGATTGGTTGTGAGCATTACATATTCATATCATGCACATTCATGAAATATTGGTACCACCGTGGTAACATCTGAGAAATACTAGCAACACCTTTTTAAAAAAAGAATATTGTAACACCTTATAAAACCCTTTTTAAGGGATATGCTGAAAAGGAGATATGAGATATGTGGATTGTATATGGGTTGACGAACCCTCCATAGGTCCTACGTTGGGAAGCTTTATCTTTGTAGGTGTATACGGGAATTATGAGATAATCTCAGAAGTTGTGCGATGACCTCATGTATCATCATTATCATCATCGTCATTATCATCATATACATTGCACATACCTTATTATGTTTATGTTGTGTTGTATTGCCTTATTGACTTGTCATCTATGTATTTGTCTTACCTTCCTTTACTTGTATTTGATGATCTTGTATCTACATGTTCTCTCTTGTTCTATTTATATGTGATATAATGTATACTCGTGTTCTATACCTTGGTGTGTTTTTGTAATAAATGTGATATATATTAGAACTGTTAGTGCAAGCGATGTGGGCTACCGTTGTAGGATATTTTCTGATTGCAGGTGACGTGCCCTTAGTGTATATTTTGTTTGCTTTATTTACTACTTTGCTTGGTTAGCCTATGATACCTACTGAGTATAAGTGGATCGTACTCATTCCTACTGCACCTTTTCAGTGCAGTTCCTAGCTCGAGTGCGCCTCAGCTTACTTGATTCGGGCGATTGTTGAAGCTTTCATGGTAGTGATTAGATATTTATGCGTTTGAAGTTCACCTCTATCTTTCTATACTAGTTACGTATTTATTATTATTTGGAGATAGTTATTATTCCTGTGTGGTTATTTTTTCAGTATATTTGACTCTTGAATTATATTTGTAGTTCTTACACTATTGACACCTAGTTTTAGGCATGATTGGTAGTTTGGATAAGTTCTTTCTGCATTTTTATGATTATTTATATAGTTCATCTTCGTTCTAGAAGCCTTACCTTGGGATATTTCTATCTTCTTCTCATTTCGTATTAGTTTAGGTGATAAGCTTACTTGTCAAGGTACGCCGCGACAAGTTCTATCATGACCCTAGTTCTGGGGTCATGATAAATTGGTATTAGAGCAGCTAAGTTTCATTGGTCTCAACGGTGTAATAACGATATGTCTAATAAAGTCTCGCAGATCAGTACATAGATGTCTATATCTATCTTCGAGAGGCTATAGGATGTCTTTAGGAAAATTTTCTTATTTTTATTCCTTACCGTGCGAAGTTCTTCCATATCTTGTGTTCTGAGTTATGTTTTACTCTTTCTGCGAAGATAGTATTAATTAGGTCCCGCGAGAATAGTGATGTAGAGCCTTCACCCTGAGGGTGAGCCTCGATTTGTGGACAAACTCAGGGGAGGGGACGACCTTATGGTGCAGCCCATCTATGAGGAGTACTAGGGGACTCTCTCCTAAGCCTCGTATTAAGCAGGTTGGAGGGGTGGGCCCTACTCCAGTTCCTCAGAGTTTGTCTGCCCCAGTATTGGAGGGATTGTTGGTGTGTCTGCTGACCCGTCTAGAGGGTTCTTCTTTGGTTATGCCGGGTGTTCCTCCAGTTCAGAGTGTGGATTCTCCTGTCGCACCTACTTCTGGTTTGGGTACTCCTCAGACCCCGAGTCCTATTCCTCCTTTAGTGCTGATATCTGACTATGGGGTTTCGTGTTTAGGAGCTCAGCCGTCATCTATGTTACCTCCCCAGATGGGATCACAGTCTGCTGGATTTATTATGCCCTCTCTTATGGCTAGTGCAATAATGTCTTCTGAGGATCAGAAGAGGTTTGAGAGGTTTACTCGATTGGGTCTCCCAGATTTGGTAGCACAGTGGGAGAGGCTATCTATGAGTTTTGATTGATTTCCAAGAGAAGTTGGACAATTTGGGTTCACTCAAGTCTCATGGAGTTGCTTATACCTCTTATCAGTTGAGAGATACAGCGAGAGATTGGTGGAGGTCACTTGTCAGTTGTAGACCCCGTGAATCTCCCGAGATGACTTGGGATCAGTTCACTAAGGCTATCCTAGAGAGATTTGTGCCTTTCAGTTTGAGAGAACGTATGCGGGACGAGTTTGATCATTCGGAGCAAGGTTTCATGACAGTTGCTGAGTATGAGGCACGCCTCCATGCCCTATTTAGATATTTCTATGATAGCATTTCTACCGAGTCTGAGAAGATTCAAAAGTTTGTGAAGGGTTTGAATGTTTTTCTTCAGTTTGCTACGTCTCAGATGGTTGTGTCTAGGGCTTCTTTTCAGAGTATTGTAGATTATGCTAAGATGACAGAGGGTATTCTTAGTGTATCTCATGGAGGTACCAAGAAGGCGCGATATTTTTGTAAGTTTAGAAGTCAGACCTCTTGAGGCAAAAATTTTAGAGATTCTCATGGATACTATGGTAGGCCAATACAGGCATTATTATAAAGTTTGGGTGGTGGACCTTCTAGTCCAGCAGTTCAGGATAGCCGTTCGGGCCCAGTTGTACCTTCTCCTATTAAGACTAGTCGTAGAGGTTGTTATGTATGTGATGAGATTGGACATGTGGCCAGGGACTGTCCCCGTTGGGTGATTCAAGCTACTCTTATTTTATCTGCGAGGGGTAGAGGTGCTACCCGAGGTGCGAAGGGTAGAGGTGGTGGAGCTCATGGGGGTGTTTGTGGGTCTACTCAGGTAGTTGGTAGTCGTGGGGCTACCCAGGCAGCTGGTGGTCATGGTCAGTGTTATGCTATACCAGCTAGACTTGAGGCAAAGGCTTCTGATGCTGTGATTACAGGTATGGTCCCCATTTATTTCAGACCTGTATCTGTATTATTTGATCTTAGGTCGACTTTCTTCTATGTGTCTGTATATTTTGCTTTGGGTTTTTATTCTGTTAGTAAGCCTCTTGCCATGCTTATTCGTGTATCCACCCCGGTAGGTGATTCTTTAGTGGTGGATCAGGCTCATCGATCTTGTATTATGAGTTTTGCCGGGCGTGAGACTTTGATAGACTTGTTTGTGTTAGATATGATCGATTTTGATTTTATTTTAGATATGAATTGGTTGTCTCTTTATCATGCTATCTTAGATTCTTTTGCCAAGATCGTGACTTTAGCTTTGCCGAGTGTGCCAAGGATAGCTTAGAGGGGTGCACTTTATTCGAGTCCTAAGAGGATTATATCTTACGTTCAGGCTCATAAATTAGTTGAGAGGGGATAATTATCTTACTTAGCCCATATTCGTGACACTAGTGTTGTTTCACCTCCTTCTTTAGATTTTGCTCGTATTGTCTATGATTTTATGGATGTGTTCCCTACGGACTTGCCTGGTATGCCTTCAGATCGAGATATTGATTTCTCTATTAATGTTGAGCCGGGCACCAAGCCTATTTTTATCCTTCCTTATAGGATGGCCCCAGCAGAGTTGAAGGAACTAAAGGATCAGTTGCAGAAGTTGTTGGATAAGGAATTTATCCGACCTAATATTCCACCTTGGGGTGCACCTATCTTATTTGTGAAGAAAAGGGATGGGTCTATGTGGATGTGTATTGATTAGCGATAGTTGAATAAGGTGACGATTAAGAATAAGTATCCTATTCCTTGCATTGATGATTTATTTGATCAGCTCTAGGGTGTTGTGGTTTTTTCAAAGATTGATTTGAGGTTTGGTTATCACCAGTTGAGGATTAGAGCTTCGGATATTCTGAAAACTGCTTTTCGGACTCGATATGGTCATTATGAGTTCTTGGTCATGTCCTTCGGGTTGACTAATTCCCCTACCGTGTTTATGGAGTTGATGAACCGAGTGTTTCAACCATATCTTGACTTCTTTATTATTGTATTTATAGATGATATCTTGGTTTATTCCAAGAGTGAGGTTGAGCATGAGGAGCATTTGTGAATTGTGCTTCAGAGATTGAGGGATGAGAAGTTGTATGCTAAGTTCTCTAAGTACGAATTGTGGTTGGAGTATGATTCTTTCTTGGGTCATGTGGATTCTAAGAAAAGTATTATGGTTGATCCAGCCAAAGTTGTTGCGGTTCATGACTGGGCTAGACCTACTTCGCCCACTGAGATTTAGAGTTTTATTATCTTGGCTGGGTATTATCGATATTTTGTTGAGGGGTTTTCATCCATTGTAGCTCCATACCAAGATGACCCAGAAGAAGATTTATATTCAGTGGTTCGATGCTTGTAAGGCGAGCTTCCTAAAGCTCAAGGATTTGTTGACTTCAGCTCCTATATTAGCTTTGCTTAAGAAGGATGTGGACTTTACTATCTTTTATGATGCTTCAGGTGTTGGGCTAGATGCTGTGTTGATGCAGGAGGGCAAGGTAACTGCTTATGCATCTCATCAATTGAAGCCTCATGAGAGGAACTATCCTACCCATGATTTGGAGTTGTGCACAGTTGTGTTTGCCTTAAAGTTGTGGAGGCACTACTTGTACGGATTCTGTTGTGAGATCTTTTCAAATTATCGTAGCCTTCAGTACTTCTTTACTCAGCGAGATCTTAATATGAGGCAGCGTCGTTGGCTTGAGTTGCTTAAGGATTATGACTTGACTATTCTCTACCATCCGGGCAAGGCTAATATTATTGCGGATGTCTTGAGCTAAAAGTCGACTAGCATAGGTAGCTTGGCGCATCTTTTGACCCAGGAGAGGCCTTTGGCCTTAGAGGTTCATTCTTTAGCTAACTAGATAGTTAGACTTGATATTTTGACACCGGGGTGTGTTTTGGCATTATGGATGCTAGATCTTCTTTGATGGAGCAGATCCTAGCTCATTAGTTTGATGATGTTAGATTAAGGTCAATTTGAGACAAGGTATTAAGTGGAGAGGCTAAGAAAGCCTCACTTGATTCAGATGGAGTTTTGCAGATTTGAGGCCGAGTTTGTGTGTCAAAAGTGGGTGACTGGATTAGATTGATCTTAGAGGATGCCCCTTGTTCCAGATATTTTATCCATCCAGGTGTAACTAAGATGTATCATAATTTGAGACAACACTACTGGTGGGGTGGTATGAGGTGAGATATAGCATAATTTATGGACCGTTGCCTATGTTATTAGCAGGTAAAGGCCAAGCATATGAGACCTAGTGGTTTGCTTTAGAGGTTACCCATTCCTGAGTGGAAATAGGAATGCATCACTATAGACTTTGTGACTGGTTTACCTCGTACATCTTATGGTTCTGACAGTACTTGGGTTATCGTGGATCGATTGACCAAGTCAGCTCATTTTATTCTGGTTTAGGTCTCATTTAGTGCTGAGATGTTGGCTCGTATCTATATTTGATATGGTCATTATGAGGTCTTGGTCATGTCCTTCGGGTTGACCAATGCCCTTGCCGTGTTCATGGAGTTGATGAACCGAGTGTTTTGACCATATCTTGACTCATTTATTATTGTATTTATAAATAATATCTTGGTTTATTCCAAGAGTGAGGTTGAGCATGAGGAGCATTTTTGAATTGTGCTTCAAAGATTGAGAGATGAGAAGTTGTATGCTAAGTTCTCTAAGTCCGAGTTGTGGTTAGAGTATGATTCTTTCTTGGGTCATGTGGTGACTAAGGAAGGTTTTATGGTTAATCCATCCAAGGTTGTTGCAGTTCGTGACTGGCCTAGACCTACTTCGCCCACTGAGATTCAGAGTTTTGTTTCCTTGGTCGGGTATTATCAAAGTTTTGTTGAGGTTTTTTCATCCATTGCAGCTCTATTGACCAACTTAACCCAGAAGAATCTTTCTTTTCATTAGTTAGATACTTGTGAGGTGAGCTTCCTATAGCTTAAGGATTTGTTGACTTCATCTCCTATATTAGCTTTCCCTAAGGAGGGCGTGGGCTTTACTATCTTTTGTGATGCTTCAGGTGTTGGGTTAGGTGTTATGTTGATGTAGGAGGGCAAGGTAATTGCTTATGCATCTCATCAATTGAAGCCTTATGAGAGGAATTATCCTACCCATAATTTGGAGTTGTGCGCAGTTGTGTTTTCCTTGAAGTTGTGGAGGCACTACTTGTATGGAGTCCGTTGTGAGATCTTTTCAAATTATCATAGCCTTCAGTAGTTCTTTACTCAGCGAGATCTTAATATGAGGCAGCGCCATTGGCTTGAGTTGCTTAAGGATTATGACTTGACTATTCTCTACCATCCGAGCAAAGCTAATATTGTTGCGGATGACTTGAGCCGAAAGTAGAATAACATGGGTAGGTTGGTGCATCTTTTGACCCAGGAGAGGCCTTTGGGCTTAGAGGTTCAATCTTTAGCTAACCAGATGGTTAGACTTGATATTTTGACACTGGGGCATGTTTTGGCATTTGTGGATACTAGATCTTTTTTTACGGAGCAGATCCAAGCTCATCAGCTTGATGATGTTGGATTGAGGTCAATTCGATACAAGGTATTGAGTAGAGATTTTAAGGAAGCCTCACTCGATTCAGATGGAGTTTTGCATATTAGAGGCCGAGTTTGTATGCCGAAAGTGGGTGACTGGATTAGTTGATCTTGGAGGAGGCCCCTTGTTCCAGATATTTCATCCATCCAGGTGTGACTAAGATGTATCGTGATTTGAGAAAGCACTATTAGTGGGGTGGTATAAGGCGAGATATAGCAGATTTTGTGGCTCGTTGCCCATGTTATCAGCAGGTGAAAGCCAAGCATATGAGACCTGGTGGTTTGCTTCAGAGGTTACCCATTCCTGAGTGGAAGTGGGAACGCATCACTATGGACTTTGTGACTGGTTTGCCTTGTACATCTCATGGTTTTGATAGTGTTTGGGTCATCGTGGATCGATTGACATTTTATTCCAATTTAGGTCTCATTTAGTGCTGATAGGTTGGCCCGTATCTATATTCGTGAGATTATGCGTCTACATGGTGTGCCGGTGTCCATTATTTCAGATCGAGGTCCTGTGTTCACATCTCACTTTTAGAAGACTTTTCAGGATGAGTTGGGTACTCAAGTGGATCTTAGTACAACGTTTCACCCCCAGACTGATGGCCAATTAGAGCGGACTATACAACTTTTGGAGGATATGCTTCGTGCATATGTGATGGATTTTGGTGGCTAGTGGGAGCAGCATTTGGCTTTAGCAGA
>NC_061111.1:125632654-125646905 GCF_002878395.1 Capsicum annuum
AATTTCAAAAGATCGAAAAGCTGGCTTATTAATCTAATAATGTAACTATGGGTGATTTTTGAAATCAACTAGTGAATATGTGTGTTTTTAAAACCAAATAAACTTTAAAATAGAGGAAAATGAAATAGAAAGATCAAAGTGTCCTATATAATATTTCTCATCTTTTAATAATCTCAAAAGCAAAAAACTCAACAATATAAATAAAATACAAGTTTAATCTAGATAATGATCTCTGAGAAAATGAGAAAACAGAAGTCTCTTGTCTTTTTTAAGCTCTTACTTAAAAGAAAAAAGTGTGCAAGCTGATTCAGACATCATGATTATAAGAAAAAATATTAACGCCATGCAAGAATATATCTTGTAGAAGGATATATCCTGTACCTGAAAAAGGGACATAAAAATGTTATTTCTTGATCCAAATTTTGAAGCAAAAATATATAAAAATTTCATTCAAAAAAAGTACAATATCTATTGAACAATTACTCAAATGTTACTGTCACGACCTAAAAACTAGGGTCATGATGGTACTTATTGCAGCGTACCTTAACAAGTAAGCCTATCACCTAAATTGATACGAAATAAGAAGAAGATAGAAATATCCCAAGGTAAGGCATCTAGAACGAAGTCGAACTATATAAATAATCATAACAATGCGGAAAAAACTTATCCAAACTATCAATTATGCCCAAAACCAGGTGTCAATAGTGTAAGAACTACTAATATAATTCAAGAGTCAAATACACCGGAAAAATAACCACAAAGGAATAATAACTGTCCCAGAATACTAATAAAGACATAACTAGTATAGAAAGATAGAGGTGAACTTTGGACGCATGAATGTCCAACCGTTATCTTGAAAGCTTCAACAATCGCCCAAATCAAGTAAGCTGAGGCGCACTGAGCTAGGACCTGCACTGAAAGAGCGCAGTAGGCATGGGTACGGTCCACTTGTACTCAGTAGGTATCATAGACCGACCAAGCAAAGTAGTAAATAAAGCATACAAAATATACACTAAGGGCTTGTCACCTACAATCAGAAAATGTCCCACAATGGTATCCCACAACGCTTGCACTAACAGTTCTAATATATCTCACATTTATTACAAAAACACACCAAGGTATAGAACACGAGTATACATTATGGCACATATAAATAGAACAAGAGAGAACGAGTAAATACAAGATCATCAAATACAAGTAAAGAAAGGTAAGACAAATACATAGATGACAAGTCAATAAGGCAATACAACACAACATAATAAGGTATTTGCAATGTATATGATGATGATGATGATGATAATGATGATGCACGAGGTCGTCGCACAACCTCCGGGATTATCGGACAATCCCCGTATACATCTACGGAGTTAAAGCTTCCTGATGTAGGACCCATGGAGGGTTCATCAACCCATATACAATCCACATATCTCATATCTCCTTTCCGGTATATCCCTCGGAAAGGTTTTTATAAGGTGTTATAATATTGTTTTTTTAAAAAGGTGTTCCCAGTGTTTCTCGAATGTTGCCACGGTGGTACCAATGTTTTATGAATGAGTATGATATGAAGATGTAATGCTCACAACCAATCACAATGAGTATTTACACAACCAATCACATGATATATTTCCACACCCAACCACAATGATACATTCCCACAACCACGTGAGCCAATATCCACTTATTATTTTCGTCTTATCCATGAATTTTCACATGTCTCATATGCCAATAAAGTATGAATATAATCGCAATACATCAATGGTACCATATTAAATAATACAATACAATTATTCACACCTATTCAAGGCTATCAATATCACATAGAACCCCACACGGTCAAACATATCACATAAAATCTCAATTTCGATAATTACATCACATATAGGCCCCCACACGGGCACAACACATAGATAGCCATTTTTCATGATTAGTTCTTACCCTTAAAATGCATTTTATACCATCATTTACTACCCAACGCAGTTTGAAGAGTTAAGCCATAACCTACCTCGAAAGCCGAAATCGGTCCGCTACACTTGAACCCGCGACCTTACCTTTTATGAACAATCCTGAACTTTACTAAAAAACATCAAATATAAAATCTACGCATCAAAACAAAACCAACGACACCCATATTGACTACTTTTGGTTCGGGGTTAAAACGAACCCCCAAAATGAGTTTTCGAAAAAGAAGGACAAAATCAAAACTTTACTTCAAAAATATGTTTCCCATATTTTTAGGAACCTACAGCTAAAAAGTCTAGTTAAATCGAGTCAAAAATGAGGTTCAAATCGAAGAAAAACCATTTTTGAGCTTTACCGAGTAAAAGCTTTGAAATCCGGGTTAAAATCAAGAATTGGAGTTGTTTTGAAGGTTAAATTGATGAAAAACTAGTAATTATTAGATAAAAGTATTATTCAAGTGAAAAGGAGTGAAATTTGGGTTTAAAATCAAGCCCTAAGATTTTTTGAGTTTTGAGAAATTTATCAAGAAATTACTAAAGAAAAGGGAGAATTCTTACTTTTAATCCGTAATAAAACCAAGAAAAATGTGTTAATCTAGCTTCTCAAAATCGCACAAACTTTACTTTTAAGCTCCCACACTATTTAGGGTTTAACTCCAAAGAGGTAAGATGAAAAATGAGCAAAATAGGTCAAGAAAAGGTTATTTATCAATGCAGATTTTTCTGCACTTGCTGTCTAAAAAGCTGTTTTTTTTTAAACTCAATCCGGACTTCAACGGGGTGTTCAAGATTCGTTTGGAATCCGATTTATACAAACGAAATATGTAACCATACTAAATTCGATGTTTTGGATGCGATGAAGATATCAAATTTTCAAAAAAAAAGTCATTTTCACAAAATTGATCCCCGAAACCCGAAATCATAATTTTCCAAATCGAGGGTCGAAATGAGATTTAAAAGCTGTAAAATCATACCAAATATGCTAACACCCTAAAATCAATATTCCAGATCTGTTGGTGAAGTCGCATTTTTCATACGAGATCGTTTCGATCAAATATGGATCCCACACCTATATTTCTAATTTTCCAATTTTCCGATCAATAGGTCGAAATGACCTCGGGTGCACGGAGACCCAAACCAAAGGTCTGCCTAGCCTAAAATTGATATTTTGGAGTTGCTGGCACAATCCATTCGGTCATCCATGGCACGGATCAAAATATATCCACATAAGTCCAAAATAAGGCTCGAGAACCGCAATATAGCATAAATGATACCAAAATGCATCGAAAATCATGTCAATCACTCCCACACCTTGAAAATATCATAATACAACTACGGGAAGGGGTAAAATAGTTGAATCACACAAAATTACAAATTTCACATATTTCATCAAATTTGTAGGTCGTTACATCATCCACCACTAAAAATTTAGTTCATCCTTGAACTAAGGCAAAGAAATACCTGAATCAATGAAAAGATAGGGATAGGAATTACGCATATCAGACTCAACCTCCCAAGTAGCTTCATCTACAGGTCGATGTCGCCACAGGACCTTAACCACAGGGATCACTCTAGAGCGCAACCGCCTAACATCCCTAGCCAAAATAGAAACCGGTTCCTCAACAAAGGACAACCGCTCATATAATCGAATCAAATCCGAATGAATGACATGAGACTCATCAGGAAAATAGCGATGAAGCCTAGAAACAAGAAAAATTGAATGAACAACTGATAGATCAGGGGGCAAAACCAACTCATAAGTCACATCACCAACAGTCCAAAGAATCTCAAATGGACCAATATACCCAGGGCTAAGCTTGCCCCTCTTCCCAAACCTCATCACACCCTTCATAGGTGAAACTCAAAGAAAAACACGATCACCAACACTAAATTTCAAGGCACGAAGTCTACGATTAGCATAACACTTCTGCCTACTCTGAGCCGCTCTAAGTCTATCTTGAATGATCCAGACCCTATCCAAAGACTAACGAAGCAAGTCCGTACCTCGAGGTCTCACCTCTGAAACATCAAACTAACCTACTGGAGAGCGACAACGCCTACCATACAACGCCTCAAAAGGAGTCATATCAATATAGGAATGGTAGCTATTATTATATGCAAACTCTGCTAAAGCCAAATGCTGCTCCCACTAGCCACCAAAATCCATCACGTATGCACGAAGCATGTCCTCCAAAAGTTGTATAGTCCGCTCTGACTGGCCATCAGTCTGGGGGTGAAACACTGTACTAAGATCCACTTGAGTACCCAACTCATCCTGAAAAGTCTTCTAAAAGTGAGATGTGAACACAGGACCTCGATCTGAAATAATGGACACCAGCACACCATGCAGACGCATAATCTCACGAATATAGATACGGGCCAACCTCTCAGCACTAAATGAGACCTAAACCAGAATAAAATGAGCTGACTTGGTCAATCGATCCACGATGACCCAAACACTATCAAAACCATGAGATGTACGAGGCAAACCAGTCACAAAGTCCATAGTGATGCGTTCCCACTTCCACTCAGGAATGGGTAACCTCTGAAGCAAACCACCAGGTCTCATATGCTTGGCCTTCACCTGCTGACAACATGGGCAACGAGCCACAAAATCTGCTATATCTCGCCTCATACCACCCCACTAATAGTGCTTTCTCAAATCACGATACATCTTAGTCACACCTAGATGGATGAAATATCTGGAACAAGGGGCTTCCTCCAAGATCAACTAATCCAGTCACCCACTTTCGGCATACAAACTCGGCCTCTAATCTGCAAAACTCCATCTGAATCGAGTGAGGCTTCCTTAAAATCTCTACTCAATACCTTGTCTCGAATTGACCTCAATCCAACATCATCAAGCTGATGAGCTTGGATCTGCTCCATAAAAAAAGATCTAGCATCCACAAATGCCAAAACATGCCCCAGTGTCAAAATATCAAGTCTAACCATCTGGTTAGCTAAAGATTGAAGCTCTAAGCCCAAAGGCCTCTCCTCGGTCAAAAGATGCACCAAGCTACCCATGTTATTCTACTTTCGGCTCAAGTCATCCGCAACAACATTAGCCTTGCTCGTATGGTAGAGAATAGTCAAGTCATAATCCTTAAGCAACTCAAGCCAATGGTGCTGCCTCATATTAAGATCTCATTGAGTAAAGAACTACTGAAGGATACGATAATTTGAAAAGATCTCACAATGGACTCCATACAAGTAGTGCCTCTACAACTTCAAGGCAAACACAACTGCGCACAACTCTAAATTATGGGTAGGATAATTCCTCTCATAAGGCTTCAATTGACGAGATGCATAAGCAATTACCTTGCCCTCCTACATCAACATAACACCTAGCCCAACACCTGAAGCATCACAAAAGATAGTAAAGCCCATGCCCTCCTTAGGGAAAGCTAATATAGGAGATGAAGTCAACAAATCCTTAAGCTATAGGAAGCTCGCCTCACAAGCATCTAACCACTAAAAAGAAAGATTCTTCTGGGTCAAGTTGGTCAATGGAGCTGCAATGGATGAAAAACCCTCAACAAAACTTCGATAATACCCGACCAAGGCAACAAAATTCTGAATCTCAGTGGGCGAAGTAGGTCTAGGCCAGTCACGAACTGCAACAACCTTGGCTGGATCAACCATAATACCTTTCTTAGTCACCACATGACCCAAGAAAGAATCATACTCCAACCACAACTCGCACTTAGAGAACTTAGCATACAACTTCTCATCTCTCAATCTCTGAAGCATAATTCACAAATGCTCCTCATGCTCAACCTCACTCTTGGAACAAACCAAGATATCATTTATAAATACAATAATAAATGAGTCAAGATACGGTCAAAACACTCGGTTCATCAACTCCATGAACACGGCAAGGGCATTGGTCAACCCGAAGGACATGACCAAGACCTCATAATGACCATATCAAATATAGATACGGGCCAACCTCTCAGCACTAAATAAGACCTAAACCAGAATAAAATGAGCTGACTTGGTCAATCGATCCACGATGACCCAAGCACTATCAGAACCATAAGATTTATGAGGTAAACCAGTCACAAAGTCTATAGTGATGCATTCCTACTTCCACTCAGGAATGGGTAACCTCTAAAGCAAACCACTAGGTCTCATATGCTTGGCCTTCACCTGCTAATAACATAGGCAACGAGCCACAAAATATGCTATATCTCACCTCATACCACCCCACCAGTAGTTCTGTCTCAAATTATGATACATCTTAGTTACACCTGGATGGATGAAATATCTGGAACAAGGGGCCTCCTCTAAGATCAACCTAATCTAGTCACCCACTTTTGACACACAAACTCGGCCTCAAATTTGCAAAACTCCATCTGAATCAAGTGAGGCTTTCTTAGCCTCTCCACTTAATACCTTGTCTCGAATTGACCTCAATCCAACATCATCAAACTAATGAGCTAGGATCTGCTCCATCAAAAAAGATCTAGCATCCATAAATGCCAAAACACACCCCGGTGTCAAAATATTAAGTCTAACCATCTAGTTAGCTAAAGAATGAACCTCTAAGGCCAAAGGCCTCTCCTGGGTCAAAAGATGCGCCAAGCTACCCATGCTAGTCGACTTTCGGCTCAAGGCATCCGCAATAATATTAGCCTTGCCCAGATGGTAGAGAATAGTCAAGTCATAATCCTTAAGCAACTCAAGCCAACGACGCTGCCTCATATTAAGATCTCGCTGAGTAAAGAAGTACTGAAGGCTACGATGATTTGAAAAGATCTCACAACGGAATCCGTACAAGTAGTGCCTCCACAACTTTAAGGCAAACACAACTGCGCACAACTCCAAATCATGGGTAGGATAGTTCCTCTCATGAGGCTTCAATTGATGAGATGCATAAGCAATTACCTTTCCCTCCTACATCAAGACAGCATCTAGCCCAACACCTGAAGCATCATAAAAGATAGTAAAGTCCACATCCTTCTTAAGCAAAGCTAATATAGGAGCTGAAGTCAACAAATTCTTGAGCTTTAGGAAGCTCGCCTTACAAGCATCGAACCACTGAATATAAATCTTCTTCTGGGTCAACTTGGTCAATGGAGCTACAATGGATGAAAAACCCTCAACAAAATATCGATAATACCCGGCCAAGGTAACAAAACTCTGAATCTCAGTGGGCGAACTAGGTCTAGCCCAGTCATGAACCGCAACAACTTTGGCTGAATCAACCATAATACTTTTCTTAGACACCACATGACCCAAGAAAGAATCATACTCCAACTACAATTCGCACTTAGAGAACTTAGCATACAACTTCTCATCCCTCAATCTCTGAAGCACAATTCACAAATGCTCCTCATGCTCAACCTCACTCTTGGAATAAACCAAGATATCATCTATAAATACAATAATAAAGAAGTCAAGATATGGTTGAAACACTCGATTCATCAACTCCATGAACACGGTAGGGGAATTGGTCAACCCGAAGGACATGACCAAGAACTCATAATGACCATATCGAGTCCAAAAAGCAGTTTTAGGAATATCCGAAGCTCTAATCCTCAACTGGTGATAACCAAACCTCAAATCAATCTTTGAAAAAACCACAACACCCTAGAGCTGATCAAATAAATCATCAATGCAAGGAATAGGATACTTATTCTTAATCGTCACCTTATTCAACTATCGATAATCAATACACATCCGCATAGACCCATCCCTTTTCTTCCCAAATAAGATAGGTGCACCCCAAGGTGGAATATTAGGTCGGATAAATCCCTTATCCAAAAACTCCTACAACTGATCTTTTAGTTTCTTCAACTCTGCTGGGGCCATCCTATAAGGAATGATAGAAATGGGCTTGGTGCCCGGCTCAACATCAATGGAGAAATTAATATCTCGATCTGAAGGCATACCATGCAAGTCC
Source organism: Capsicum annuum (assembly GCF_002878395.1). Lineage (NCBI taxonomy): Eukaryota > Viridiplantae > Streptophyta > Magnoliopsida > Solanales > Solanaceae > Capsicum > Capsicum annuum. Next base: position 125,640,521 of record NC_061111.1, read on the forward strand.
GTAGGGAACACATCTATAAAATCATAGACAATACGAGCAAAATCTAAAGAAGGAGGTGAAACAACACTAGTGTCACGAATATGGGCTAAGTAAGATAAATATCCCCTCTCAACCAATTTACGAGCCTGAACGTAAGATATAATCCTTTTAGGACTCGAATAAAGTGCACCCCTCTAAGCTATCCTTGGCACACTCGGCAAAGCTAAAGTCACGGTCTTGGCAAAAGAATCTAAGATAGCATGATAAAGAGACAACCAATTCATACCTAAAATAAAATCAAAATCGATCATATCTAACACAAACAAGTCTATCAAAGTCTCACGCCCGACAAAACTCATAATACAAGATCGATGAGCCTGATCCACCACTAAAGAATCACCTACCGGGGTGGATACACGAATAAGCATGGCAAGAGGCTCACTAACAGAATCGAAACCCAAAGCAAAATATACAGACACAGAAGAAAGTCGACCTAAGATCAAATAATACAGATGCAGGTCTGAAATAAATGGGGACCATACCTGTAATCACAACATCAGAAGCCTTTGCCTCAAGTCTAGCTGGTATAGCATAACACTGACCATTACCACCAGCTGCCTGGGTAGCCCCACGACTACCAACTACCTGAGTGGACCCACAAACACCCCCATGAGCTCCACTACCTCTACCCTTCGTACCTCGGGTAGCACCCCTACCTCTCGCAGATAAAATAGGAGTAGCTTGAATCACCCAACGGGGACAGTCCCTGGCCACATGGCCAATCTCATCACATACATAACAACCTCTACGACTAGTCTCAATAGGAGAAGGTACAACTGGGCCCGAACGACCATCCTAAACTGCTGGACTAGAAGGTCCACCACCCAAACTTTATAATAACGCCTGTACTGGCCTACCATAGTATCCATGAGAATCTCTAAAATTTCTGCCTCGAGAGGTCTGACTCCTGAACTTACAAAAATATCGCGCCTTCTTGGTACCTCCATGAGATACACTAAGAATACCCTCTGTCATCTTAGCATGATCTATAATACTCTGAAAAGAAGCCCTAGACACAACCATCTGAGACGTAGCAAATTGAAGAAAGACATCCAAACCCTTCACAAACTCTTGAATCTTCTGAGACTCGGTAGAAATGCTATCATAGGAATATCTAAATAGGGCATGGAGGCATGCCTCATACTCAGCAACTGTCATGGAACCTTGCTCCGAATGATCAAACTCGTCCCACATACGTTCTCTCAAACTGAAAGGCACAAATCTCTCTAGGATAGCCTTAGTGAATTGAGCCCAAGTCATCTCGGGAGATTCATGGGGTCTACAACTGACAAGTGACCTCCACCAATCTCTCGCTGCATCTCTCAATTGATAAGAGGTATAAGCAACTCTATGAGACTCGAGTGAACCCAAATTGTCCAACTTCTCTCGAAAATCAATCAAAACTCATAGACAGCCTCTCTCACTGTGCCACCAAATTTGGGAGACCCAATCGAGTAAACCTTTCAAACCTCTTCTGATCCTCAGAAGACATTTTGCACTAGCCATGAGAGAGGGCATAATAAATCCAGCAGACTGTGATCCCATCTGGGGAGGTAACATAGATGACGACTGAGCTCCTGAACACGAAACCCCATAGTCAGATATCAGCACTAAAGGAGGAATAGGCCTCAGGGTCTGAGGAGTACCCAAACCAGAAGTAGGTGCGACAGGAGGATCCACACTCTGAACTGGAGGAACACCCGACATAACCAAAGAAGAACCCTCTAGACGGGTCAGCAGACACACCAACAATCCCTCCAACACTAGGGCAGACAAACTCTGAGGAACTGGAGTAGGGCCCACCCCTCCAACCTGCTCAATACGAGGCTTAGAAGAGAGTCCCCTAGTACTCCTCATAGATGGGGCTGCACCATAGGGCCGTCCCCTCCCCTGAGTTTGTCCACGACTCGAGGCTCACCCTCAGGGTGAAGGCTCTGCATCACTATTCTCGCGAGACCTAATTAATACTATCTTCGCAGAAAGAGTAAAACATAACTCAGAACACAAGATATGGAAGAACTTCGCACGGTCAGGAATAAAAATAAGAAAATTTTCCTAAAGACATCCTATAGCCTCTCGAAGATAGATATAGACGTATATGTACTGATCTGCGAGACTCTATTAGACATATCGTTCTTACACCGTTGAGACCAATGAAACTTAGCTGCTCTAATACCAATTTATCATGACCCTAGAACTAGGGTCATGATAGCACTTGTCGCGGCGTACCTTGACAAGTAAGCTTATCACCCAAACTAATACGAAATGAGAAGAAGATAGAAATATCCCAAGGTAAGGCTTCTAAAATGAAGATGAACTATATAAATAATCATAAAAATGCAGAAAGAACTTATCCAAACTACCAATCATGCCTAAAACTAGGTGTCAATAGTGTAAGAACTACTAATATAATCCAAGAGTCAAATATACTGAAAAAATAACCACACAGGAATAATAACTGTCTCCAAATAATAATAAATACATAACTAGTATAGAAAGATAGAGGTGAACTTCGAACGCATAAATATCCAATCACTACCATGAAATCTTCAACAATCGCTCGAATCAAGTAAGCTGAGGTGCACTCGAGCTAGGAACTGCACTGAAAGGGCGTAGTAGGAATGAGTACGATCCACTTATACTCAGTAGGTATCATAGGCTAACCAAGCAAAGTAGTAAATAAAGCATACAAAATATACACTAAGGGCACGTCACCTGCAATCAGAAAATATCCCACAACGATAGCCCACATCGCTTGCACTAATAGTTCTAATATATATCACATTTATTACAAAAATACACCAAGGTATAGAACACGAGTATACATTCTATCACATATAAATAGAACAAGAGAGAACATGTAGATACAAGATCATCAAATACAAGTAAAGGAAGGTAAGACAAATACATAGATGACAAGTCAATAAGGCAATACAACACAACATAAACATAATAAGGTATGTGCAATGTATATGATGATAATGACGATGATGATAATGATGATACATGAGGTCATCGCACAACTTCTGAGATCATCTCATAATTCCCGTATACACCTACGGAGATAAAGCTTCCCAACGTAGGACCCATGGAGGGTTCATCAACCCATATACAATCCACATATCTCATATCTCCTTTTCAGTATATCCCTCAAAAAGGGTTTTATAAGGTGTTACAATATTCTTTTTTTAAAAAGGTGTTGCTAGTATTTTTCAGATGTTACCACGGTGGTACCAATATTTCATGAATGTGCATGATATGAATATGTAATGCTCACAACCAATCACAATGAGTATTTTCACAACCAATCACATGATATATTTCCACACCCAACTACAATGATACATTCCCACAACCACGTGAGCCAATATCCACTTATTATTTTCGTCTCATCCATGAATTTTCACATTCTCATATGCTAATAAAGTATGAATATAATCACAATACACCAATGGTACCACATTAAAGAACACAATATATTTATTCACATGTATTCAAGACAATTAATATCACATAGGACCTAACACGGTCAAACATATCACATAATATCTCAATTTTGATAATTACATCACATATAGGCCCCTACACAGGTACAACACATAGATAGCCATTTTTCATGATTAGTTCTCACCCTTAACATGTATTTTGTACCATCATTTACTACCCAACCTAGTTTGAAGAGTTAAGTCATAACCTACCTCGAAATCCAAAACCGACCCGCTACACTTGAACCCGCGACCTTACCTTTCACGAATAATCTCAAACTTTACTAAAAATATCAAATATTGAATCTACACATCAAAACAAAATCAACAACACCCATATTAACTACTTTTACTTCAGGGTCAAAACGAACCCCCAAAATGGGTTTCTAAAAAAGAAGGGCAAAATCAAAACTTTACTTCAAAAACATATTCTCCATAATTTTAGGAACCTACAGCTGAAAACTCAAGTTAAATTGAGTCAAAAGCGAGGTTCAAATCGAAGAAAAATCATTTTTGAGCTTTACCGGGTAAAATCTTTGAAATTCGGGTTAAAATCAAGAATCGAAGTTGTTTTGAAGGTTAAATTGATGAAAAACTAGTAATTATAAGCTAAAAGTATTATTCAAGTGAAAAGGAGTGAAATTTGGGTTTAAAATCATGCCCTAAGATTTTTGGGATTTTGAGAAATTTATCAGAAAATTACTTTAAAAAAGGGTGAATTCTTACCTTTAATCTATAATAAAACCAAGAAAAATGTGTTAATCTAGCTTCTCAAGCTCTCACAAACTTTAATTTTAAGCTCCCACACTATTTAGGGTTTAACTCCCGAGAGGCAAGATGAAAAACGAGCAAAGTAGGTCAAAAAAAGGTTATTTATCAGTGCAGATTTTTCTGCACTGCTGTCTCTAAAGCTATTTTAAAAAAAAAAACTCAATTCGAACTTCAACAGGATGCTCGGGATTCATTTGGAGTCCGATTTATACAAACAAACTATGTAACCACACTATATTTGATGTTCCGGATGTGATGACAATACCAGATTTTCAAAAAAAAGTCATTTTCTCAAAATAAACTCTCGAAACTCAAAATCGTAATTTTCTAAATCGAGGATCAAAATAAGATTTAAAAGTCGTAAAATCATACCAAATATGCTAACACCCTAAAATCTATATTATGAATCTGCTGGCGAAGTCAGATTTTTCATCCAAGATCGTTTCTATCAAATGTGGATCGTACACCCATATTTCCAATTTTTCAACTTTCGATCAATAGGTCGAAATGAGCTTGGGTGCACCGGGACCCGAACCAAAGGTCTACTTAGACTTCAATCGATATTTCGGAGCTGCTGGTGCATTCGTTCATTCATCCATTGCACGAATCAAAATATATCCACATAAGTTCAAAATAAGGCTCTCGAAGCCATCAAAAACCACAATATTGCATAAATGATATCAAAATGCATCAAAAATCATGTCAATCACTCCCACACCCCAAAAATATCATAATGCAACATGAGGAGGGATAAAATAGTTAAATCACATAAAATCACAAAATTCACATATTTCATCAAATTTTTAGGTCGTTACGATTACACTACATTATTTTATTCTTGATTATTAGTTTATTGCTTCTATTTTTTTCTATATGTTGTGGTGAAATTTTAAGAAATCAATTAAAAAAAATGAAAATTATACCATAATGCATGAAGTTAATGCAGTAACCATCAAATGAGAAAAAGATTATACCATATTTTTTTAATGCATAGCATATTTGATATTACAACCTCGTCAAGTTTATTTTTATCCCCTTTCTTTGCCTCCATTCATTTTTTATGCAATTTAGTGTCAACCTCATTCTTATAAGTTGTAGATTGTGATAAAGGCTTTTGGCTTTTGAGTTCTTTAATAGAATCAATTTTATTTTGAAATATGGCATTATCTCTTCAATTAATGAGTTGCGAGAAATGTGTTAACCGTAGAAATGAAAATTTTAGAATTTTGTATTATCTCTATATTTAATGAGATGCATCAAAATAGGTGTCTTTTGAGAAAGTTTGTAATTGTTTTTATCATTTTAATAGTAATTAAATTATGGCTAATAAAGAGGGAAATCACTCTTTTTTACACACAAAAAATAGGGAAAGAAGAAAAAAATGTCAAAAATCTGAGAAAAAATATAATTACCTTTCATGGCTTATGAGAGGTGACACAATAACATTTGACTTGTTCTCCTTTATATATGTATATATGATCTGTTTATTAATTAAAAAATTATATCATATTTATTATACCTAATTATAGCTCATGAGTTATAAAAAAACCTCTATCTATTTGTATTCCTATTTAATAACATGTCTTTTCAATTTTTTTCTACCTATTCATAGGACTTGATCAATCTATAAATAACAATAATAATCTATAGAATTGTTGGATGTTCATTTCCATTTCTCCTTCTTCTTTTTCCATTAGTATATATTTTTTTCTCCATTTCAATTTTTTTCACATTATTTTCATCAATCACGTGTTAATAACTAAAAGAGGGAACATTGAAAATGCAATTTGCAATATGGCTACTATAATGAAGAGCATAGACATATTATTCAAAATTTCTTCTTGTTTCATAAGAACCAAACACAAGTTCACCAAGATGAAGAAGAAAGCTTGATGGCGGCATAAGATTCATCAAAGAGAAAATGGCCAAATTAGTTTCGTATAAGTTCATTATTAAGACGAAGATGATCTATAATGTATCAAGAGAGATGGTCAGATTAGTTTACAAAAGTAGAAATTTTTGAATGATTTATTAATAAATATAGATGTCCTTATTATTGCTTATTTTAGTATTTTTAATTAACTATGCCA
>NC_061111.1:125649905-125694641 GCF_002878395.1 Capsicum annuum
GCATCAAAACAAAACCAAGGATATCCATATTGACTACTTTTGATTTAGGATCAAAACGAACCCCCAAAATGGGTTTCCAAAAAAGAAGGGCAAAATCGGAACTTTATTTCAAAAATATGTTCCTCATATTTTTAGGAACATGCATCTGAAAATCCAAGTTAAATCGAGTAAAAAACGAGGTTCAAATCGAAGAAAAACCATTTTTGAGCTTTACTAGGTAAAATATTTGAAATCTGGGTTAAAATCAAGAATCGGAGTTGTTTTGAAGGTTAAATTGATGAATAACTAGTAATTATAAGATTAAAAATATTATTCAAGTGAAAGGGGTGAAATTTGGGTTTAAAATCAAGCCCGAAGATTTTTAGGGTTTTGAGAAATTAAAGAAGAAAATTATTAAGAAAATGAGTGAATTTTTACCTTAAATCCGTAATATAATCAAGAAATAGGTGTTAATCTAGCTTCCCAAGCTCCCACAAACTTTACTTTTAAGCTCCCAAACTATTTAGGGTTTAACTCTCAAAAGGCAAGATGAAAAATGAACAAAATGGGCCAAATGGGTGAAAAATCTGTTATTTATAGCAGATTTTTCTGTAATCGCTGGTGCTGTTTTTTTTTTCTAAAACAAAATGGACTTCGACGGGGTACCCGAGATTTGTTCGGAGTCCGATTTATGCAAAGAGACTATGCAACCACACTAAATTTGATGTTCTGGACGCGATGACACTATCAGATTTTCCAGAAAATATCATGTTTACAAAATTGACCCCCGAAATCCAAAATTACAATTTTCTAAACCAAGGGTCGAAATGAGATTTAAAAGTCGTAAAATCATACCAAATATGCTAACACACTAAAATCGACATTCTGAATCTGATGGCAAAGTCTAATTTTAGATCCAAGGTTATTTCGATCAAATGTGGGTCCCACTCCCATATTTCTAATTTTTCAACTTTCTTATCAATAGGTCGAAATGAGCTCGGGTGCACCAGGACCGAACCAAAGGTCTACCTAGCCTAAAATCGATATTCCAGAGCTGCTGGCGTAGTACATTCGGTTATCCTTCGTACGGATCAAATTATATCCACGTAAGTCCAAAATAAGGCTCTTAAAGCCATCAAAAACCACAATATTGCATAAATGATACCAAAATGCATCAAAAATCAAGTCGATCACTCCTATACCCCAGAAATATCATAATAAAACTACGAAGAGGAGTAAAACTATCAAATCACACAAAATAAAAAAAATCACATATTTCATCAAATTTTTCGGTCGTTACATCATCCACCACTAAAAATATAGTTCGTCCTTGAACTAAGGCAAGGAAATACTTGAATCAATGAAAAGTTGGGGATAAGAACTATGCATATCAGACTCAATCTTCAAGTAACCACATCTACAAGTCAAAGTTTCCACTGGACCTAAACCACAAGGATCACTTTAGAGCGCAACTGCCTAACATCCCTAGCCAAAACGAAAATTGGCTCCTCAACAAAGGACAACCGCTCATCTAACTGAACTGACTCCCAACGAATGACATGAGACTCATCAAGAATATAGAAACGAAGCATAAAACATGAAAACTGGATGAATAACTAATAGATCAGGTGGCAAAGCCAACTCATAAGCCACATCACCAACAGTCCGAAGAATCTCAAATAGACCAATATACCTGGGGCTAAGCTTTCCCCTCTTTCCAAAATTCATCACACCCTTCATGGATGAAACTTAAAGGAAAATACAATCACCAACACCAAATATCAAGGCACAAAGTCTACGATCAGTATAGCACTTCTGCAAACTCTGAGCCGCTCTAAGTCTATCCTGAAAGACTCAGACTCTATCCAAAGACTCATGAAGAAAGTACGTACCTCGAGGTCTCACCTATGAAACATCGTACCAGCCTACAAGAGAGTGACAACACATACCACACAATGCCTCAAAAGGAGCCATCTCAATACTAAAATGGTAGCTATTACTATATGCAAACTATACTAAAGCCAAAAGCTGCTCCCACTGGCCATCAAAATCCATTGTGCGTACGTGAAGCATTTCATCTAAAACCTAGATAGTCCGCTCTGACTGGTCATCAGTCTGGGGCGAAAAGTTGTGCTGAGATCACCCAAGTACCCAACTCATCCTAAAAAGTCTTCCAAAAGTGAAATGTGAACACAAAACCTCAATCTGAAATAATAGACACTGATACACCATACAGACGAACAATCTCATGAATATAGATACGTGCCAACCTCTCAGCACTGAATGAGTCTTGAACCAGAATAAAATAAGCTGACTTGGTCAATCAATCTACAATGACCCAAACGCCATCAGAACCATGAGATGTACAAGGCAAACCAGTCGCAAAGTCCATGGTGATCCATTCCACTTCTATTTGAAAATGGGTTACCTCTAAAGCAATCCACCAGGTCTCATATATTCGGTTTTCACTTGCTGACAACATAGGCTACGAGCCATAAAACCCTCTATATCTCAGCTCGTACCACCCCACCAGTAATGTTATCTCAAATCACGATACATCTTAGTAACACCTGGATGGATAGAATATCTAAAACAATAGGCTTCCTTCAAGATCAACCTAATCCAGTCACCCACTTTCCATATACAAACTCAACCTTCATTACACAAAACTCCATCTGAATCAAGCGAGGCTTTCTTTACCTCTCCACTCAATACCTTATATCGAATCAACCTCAATCCAATATTATCAAACTGATAAGCTCAGATTTGCTCCATCAAAGAAGATCTAGCATCCATAAATGCCAAAACATGCCCCGGTGTTGAAATGTCTAGTCTAACCATCTGGTTAGCTAAAGATTGAACCTCTAAGGCCAAAGCCTCTCCTAGGTCAAAAGAAGTGCCAAGCTACCCATGCTAGTCGAGTTCCGGCTCAAGGCATCCGCAACCGCATTAGCTTTTCCTGATGGTAGAGAATAGTCAAGTCATAATCCTTAAGCAACTCAAGCCAACGGTGCTGCCTCATATGAAGATCTCGCTAGTAAAGAAGAACTGAAGGCTACGATGATCTGAGAAGATCTCACAACGGACTCCATACAAGTAGTGCCTCCACAACTTCAAGGCAAATACAACTGTGCATAACTCTAAATCATGGGTAAGATAATTCCTCTCATGAGGCTCCAATCTTGATGAGATGCATACATAATTATCTTACCCTCCTGCATCAACACAACACCTAACCTAATACCTAAAGTATCATAAAAGACAATAAAGCCCATGCCCTCCTCGGTCAAAGCCAATATAGGAGATAAAGTCAACAAATCCTTGAGCTTTTGAAAGCTTGCCTCACAATATTATACCACTAAAAAGAAATCTTCTTCTAGGTCAACTTGGTTAATGGAGCCGCAATGGATGAAAAACCCTCAACAAAACACCCGACCAAGCCAACAAAACTTTGAATATCAGTAGGTGAAGTAGGTCTAGCCCAGTCACAAACCGCTGCAACCTTAGCTGGATTAACTATAATACCTTTCTTGGTCATCGCATGATCCAAGAAAGAAACAGAATCCAACTAAAACTCGTACTTAGAGAACTTAGCATACAACTTCTTATCCCTCAATCTCTAAAGCATAATCTACAAATGATCCTTAAGCTAAACCTTATTCTTGGAATAAACCAAGATATCATCTATGAATAACATAACAAAGGAGTCAAGATACGGTCAAAACACCCAGTTTATCAACTCCATGAATGTGGCAGGGGCATGGGTCAACCCAAAAGACATGACTAAGAACTCATAATGACCATATCGAACCCGAAAAATAGTTTTTGAAATATCCAAAACTCTAATCCTCAACTGGTGATAACCAAACCTTAAATCAATCTTTGAAAACACCGCAACACCCCAAATATGATCAACCAAATCATCGATGCGATAAAGAGGATACTTATTCTTAACTATCACCTTATTAAACTACTAATAATTAATATACATCCGCCTATACCCATCCTTTCTCTTTATAAATAAGACAGATGCACCCCAAGGTAAAATACTAGGTCGAATAAATCTCTTATCTAACGACTTCTATAACTGATCATTCAGTTCCTTCAGCTCTTCTGGGGCCATCCTATAAGGAGGAATAAAAATGGGCTTGGTGCTCGACTCAACATTAATAATAAAATCAATATCTCGATCCAAAGGCATACTAGGAAAGTCCATATGAAACACATCTATAAACTCACGGACAACACAGACAGAATTCAAGAAATGAGGTAAAATAACACTGGTGTAACGAATATGGGCCAAGTAAGATAAACATTCCCTCTTAACTAATTTACAAACCTAAACATAAGATATGACCCTCTTAGGACCTAAATAAAGTGTACCCTTCGAAGTTATCCTTGGCATATTCAACGAAACTAAAGTCACAGTCATGGCATAACAATCTAAGATAGAATGATAAGAAGACAACCAATCCATACCCAAAATAACATCAAAATCCATCATATCTAACATAAGCAAGTTTATCAAAGTATCATGCTTGGCAAAAGTCACCATACAAGATCGATGCACCCGATCCACCACTAAAGAATCACATATCGGGGTAGATACATGAATAGGCATGGAAAGAGGCTCAGTAACAAAATTAAAACCCTAAGTAAAATACACAGATACATAGAAGAAAGTCAATCCGGGATCAAATAATACAGATGAAAGTCTGAAATAAATGAGGAAGGTATCTATAATCACAATATCAGAAGCCTCTGCCTCAGTTCTGGCTGGTATAGCATGACACTATCCATGACTACTAACTGGCTGAGTAGCCCCATAACCACTAATACAGGCTCTACTATCCTTACCTCTTGCACCTTTGGTAGAACACCTAGCTCTCACAACTGAAATAGGAATAACTCTAAACACACAATAAGAATAATCATTGGCCACATGGCCAATCTTATCATACACATAGAAATCTCTATGATAAATCTCAATAAGAGAAGGTACAACTGAGCCTGAACGACCACCCTAAAAATCTAAACTAGAAGATCCACCAGCTGAATCTATAAAATCACCTGCACTAGCCTACCATGGTATCCATGAGATCCTCTAAAATCTCTGCCTCGAGAGGTCTGACTCCTGAACTCACCAAAATATTGCGCCTTCTTGGCGCATCCCTATGATGCACTAATAATACCCTCTATCATCTTATCGTGATCCACAATAATCTAAAGAGGAGCTTCAAACATAATCATCTGAGATGTAACCAACAAAAGAGAAATATCCAAACCCTTCACAAACTTTCTAACCTTTCTAAAATCGATGGAAAAGCTATTATAGGAATTTCTGGATAGGGCATGAAAGAATGCCTTACACTCAAAATCTGTTATGGATTCCTGCTCCAAATAATCAAACTCGTCCCACATAAGATCTCACAAACTGAAAGTCACAAATCTCTCCAGAAAGTCATTAACAAACTGATCCTATGACAACTCAGGAGCATCAACAAGCCTACAATCGATAAATGATATCCACTAATTTCTCACAGCATCTCTCAACCGATATATGGTATAAGCCACACCAACTGTGCAGAAAGAGTGAAACACAACTCAGAACACAAGATATGAAAGAATTCACATGATAAAGAATAAAATGCAAAAAGTTTGCTAAAAATATCATATAGCCTCTCGAAGATATATACGGACGTCTACGTACCGATCCGCGAGAATCTACTAGACATCCCATTCTTACACACCAATTTGTCTAGACCCAAAAATGAGGTTCATGATGACACTTATCATGGCGTACCTTAACAAGTAAGCCTATCACCCAAACTGATATGAATAGAGAAAAAGACAGAAATACCCCAAGGTAAGGCTTCTAGAATGAAGCCAAACCATATAAATAATCATAATAATGTAGAAAGAACTTATCCAAATTATCAATCATGCCCAAAACCAGGTGTCAATAGTGTAAGAACTAATAATACAATCCAAGAGTCAAATACATCGGGAAAAATAACCAAAAAGGAATAATAATTGTCTCTAAATACAAATGAAGACATAAATAGTATAAAAAGATAGAGGTGAACTTCAGACGCATGAATGTCCAACCGCTACCTTAAAAGCTCCAACAATTGCTCGAATCAAGTAAGCTGAGGCACACTCGAGCTAGGACCTGCACCGAAAGGAAGCAGTAGGCATGATTACGATCCACTTGTACTTAGTAGGTATCATAGGCCGACCAAGTAAAGTAGTAAATAAAGCATACAAAATATACACTAAGGGCACATCACCTACAATCAGAAAATATCCCACATTGGTAGCCCACACCGCTTGCACTAACAGTTCTAATATATCTCACATATATTACAAAAATACACAAATATATAGAACACAAGTATACATTATGTCATATATAAATAGAACAAGAGAGAATATGTAGATACAAGATCATCAAATATAAGTAAAGGAAGGTTAGACCAATACATAGATGACAAGTCAATAAGGAAATAAAACACAACATAGACATAATAAAGTAAGTGAAATGTATATAATAATGATGATGATGATGATGATGCACGAGGTTTTCGTACAACCACCAGGATCATCATACAATCCATGTATACACCTACAGAGCTAAAGCATCGCAACGTAGGACCCATGAGGGGTTCGTCAATGCATATACAATCCATATGTCTCATATCTCCTCTTCGGCATATCCCTCGAAAAGTGTTTTATAAGGTGTTACAATATTTTTAAAAAAGTGTTGGTAGTGTTTCTCAGATGTTGCCACGGTGGTACCAATATTTTATGAATGAGTATGATATGAAGATATAATGCTCACAACCAATCACAATAAGTATTTCCACAACTAACCACATAATATATTTCCACAACCAACCACAATGATATATTTCCATAACCACATGAGTCAATATCCACTCATTATTTTTATTTCATCCATGAATTTCTACATGTCTCGTATGCCAATAAGGAATGAATATAATCACAATAACCAATGGTACCACATTAAACAATATAATACAATTACTCACATGTATTCAAGGCTATCAATGTCACATAGGACCCCACATGGTCAAACATATCACATAATATTTCAATTTCGACAATTACAAGCCCCTACACGGGAAAAAAATATAGATAGTCATTTTTTTGATTAGTTTCCACCCTTAACATGCATTTTATATCATCATTTACTACCCAGAACAGTATGAAGAGTTAAGCCATAACCTACCTCGAAAGCTGAAAACGGTCTGCTACACTTAAACCCGCGACCTTACTTTTCACGAATAATCCCAAACTTCACTAGAAACATCAAATATGAAATCTATGTGTCAAAAAAAATGAACGACACCCATATTGACTACTTTTGGTTCAAGATCAAAATGGACCCCCAAAATGGGTTTCCAAAAAAGAAGGGCAAAATCAGAACTTTATTTCAAAAATGTGTTTCTCATATTTTTAGAAACATGCAGCTGAAAACCTAAGTTAAATCGAGTAAAAAATGAGGTTCAAATCGAAGAAAAACCATTTTTGAGCTTTACCCGGTAAAAGAAAAAAAAGTTATTATAAGATAAAAATATTATTTAAGTGAACGGGGTGAAATTTGGGTTTAAAATCAAGCCCTAAGATTTTTGAGGTTTTGAGAAATTAAAGAAGAAAGTTATTAAGAAAATGGGTTAATTCTTACCTTAAATCTGTAATATAATCAAGAAATAGGTGTTAATCTAGCTTCTCAAGCTCCCACAAACTTCACTTTTAAGCTCCCAAACTATTTAGGGTTTAACTCTCAAGAGGCAAGATGAAAAATGAGCAAAATGGGCCAAATGGGTGAAAAATCTGTTATTTATAGCAGATTTTTCTGCAATAGTTGGTGCTATTTTTTTTTCGCTAAGTCAAAATGGACTTCGACAGGGTACTTGAGATTCATTCGGAGTCCGATTTATGCAAACGAACTATTCAACCACATTAAATTTGATGTTCCGGACGCGATGGAGATATCAGATTTTCCAGAAAATATCATTTTCACAAAATTGACCCCCAAAACCTGAAATTATAATTTTCCAAACCAAGGGTCAAAATGAGATTTAAAAGCTGTAAAATCATACCAAATACGCTAACACACTAAAATCAACATTTTGAGTCTGATGGAAAAGTCAAATTTTAGATCCGAGGTTGTTTCGATCAAATATGGGTCCCATACCTATATTTCTAATTTTTCAACTTTCCTATCAATAGGTTAAAATGAGCTCGGGTGCACCAGGACCGAACCAAAGGTCTACCTAGCGTAAAATCGATATTCCGGAGATGCTGGCGTAGTCCGTTCGGTCATCTATCATATGGATCAAAATATATCCACATAAGTACAAAATAAGGCTCTTAAAGCCATCAAAAACCACAATATTGCATAAATGATACCAAAATGCATCAAAAATCTTGCCAATCACTCCCATACCCCAGAAATATCATAATAATACTACGGGGAGGGGAAAAACTATCAAATCACGCAAAATAAAAAAAATCATATATTTCATCAAATTTTTAGGCCGTTACAACCCTCATCTAGCAGGTGCTCTAAACGAGAACGGTGGTACCCTCAACTGGCAGGTAGATCACCTAATCAACCCTCAACTATCAGGTTGATGTCTCAACCTATGCTGGCTACGTAGTTCGGGAACACAAGGACTGCTTCTAAGGCTCACACTATCTATTGGCAGGTGAGTCCTCATCCTTAGGTTCACTCAGTGTTTAATCTTACTTCCAACTTAATAGACACTGAACTAATTTCTAAACTATTGTAAGCTGGACTGAACTGTTATGGATCATACTATTTAACTGAACTGAACTGAGTTCACTGAGTTCTGTTGACTGATGGAATACTACTAAATTTTGTTAACAGGCTGAATTTACTGAGGACT
Organism: Capsicum annuum; assembly: GCF_002878395.1. Lineage (NCBI taxonomy): Eukaryota > Viridiplantae > Streptophyta > Magnoliopsida > Solanales > Solanaceae > Capsicum > Capsicum annuum. The sequence continues at coordinate 125,658,821 of NC_061111.1, forward strand.
GAACTGAATACTGAACTGGGTTGGACTGATACTGAGTCTACTGAGTTCTTCCTAAGTTATGTAACTGACTGAGAGTACTACTGATCGTGATATGACTGATACTATCTTGAGACTAACCATGCTCTAGGTAATCATCTAAATTGACGGGTATTAAATTCCCTCAGGACTCGATAGCATAAATTATAAGACATGGCAAAATCTTAAAACATGATAAATAACTACTTGATCACCATTCATTCATTGGGACATTCTAGAAAACACTTGCATGACATGAACTTGAATACATGCTAACATGATATAATTTCATTGTTTACTTCTCATGAACAACTCATCAAACACTTGGAAGGAATTGTATATGACCATAGTACTAATCAATACATGAGCATCACAATTTCAACACTTTAATATGGATTCACATGATAATACATACATAATAGTTGTTTTTACATAAATCTTACACTTAATCGTGGAATCCAATCAATATTTTAATCATGAATACACTGGAATCCAAATCATGGAAACATGAAATCAAGCTACTTGAATTTTAAAAGAGTTTCTAGGACTCATAAGGTTGAAGGGACCCTTGGATGAACACTTGACATACCTTGGTTGCTAAATTCCTGAAGATTAATGGTGGAATCTTGAGCCTAGAATTTGAAATTTAATCTCCTAGGGTTTTTGTTCTTGAGTGTTTTAAGAAAGAATGAATATAATTTGCTAAATCTCATGTTATGGGGGCTTAAGTACGTGGGAAAATGACCCAATTACCCCCCAAAATGCGAATTTTTAATGAGTAAAAATTGAACCATTAACGAGCAGACCGACACGCCACATCGTTGGAATTAACTCAATATCCAATGTGTTGCATTGAGTCCGCATCGGTTTAATATAAATTGCCACTAGGAGCTAAGAAAAATATTGATCGACGCGATGACCGCCGCGCCGCACCGAGATCATGTTGATACACTATTTTGGATTCCTAAATGTGGTTCAAACGAGGTCCAAAAAATACAAAACTCATCCGGGAACACCTATTGACATTCCTGATGATGAATTGACCTAAAGATTGATATTTTAAGGTTATAGAGGTCATGAAATAGAGTTTCCAACTTACGAAGGCCAAAATGACACTAAGTTTAAATACTTAGCTAAAATTTTCTAAGTCTGGGACCCCTTAGCAAGCTTAAAAGGTTGAGTTAAGCTTAAAATTTTGTAGGGTCTTACAATATCTCCCCTTGGGAATATTCGTCCTCGAATGAGACTGATTAAACTGAGAATAATGATAGATTGAATTTAGACACTAGAAATGCACAACTAAAGCATGATTCCATGACTGAAATTACTGATATACTAAGTTATCATACTGAACATGCATATCTGAACATGATTCATGAATGCATGACTGAGTATGCAACGTTAATTAATACTACGCTGGTAACTATATCTGAACATGAGAATGAGTAATTTAAAGAAAAACTATTACCTTGGGTTGTGTCTGAGTTTGCAAAGAAAAGGTGAGGGTACTTGGTCAGCATGTCTGCTTCTGCTTCCCACGTAGCTCCCTCAATGGATTGATTCCGTCAAAGAACTTTGACTAGAGGGACTTCTTTATTCCTCAGTCTACGAATCTGATAGTCAAGGATTTTGACTGGAATCTCTTCATAAGAAAGGTTGTTCTGAACATCTATGCCCTCTATAGGGACTACGCCTGCTAGGTCACCTATGAATTTCTTAAGCAAGGAGACATGGAACATTGAGTGCACTGAAGCTAAGTTCGAATGCAACTCAAACTCATAAGCTAACTTTTCAAAACGGTTGAGAATTCAATAAGGACAGATATATCTGGGAATGAGTTTCCCCTTCTTTCCAAACCTCTTCACTCCTTTCATAGGAGAGATTTTCAAAAACACAAAATCACTAATATCAAACTCAAAATCCTTTCTGCGTACATCTGCGTATGATTTCTATCAGCTCTGAACTATCTTAAGCCTTTTCCTGATCATCTAAACTTTCACAAAGGTATGAAATACCAAGTCAATCCCTACCACTGCGGCCTCACTCATTTCAAACCAACCAATAGGAGATCTACACCTCCTCCCATAGAGTTCCTCAAATGGAGCCATCTAAATGCTGGAATGATAGTTTGAGTTATATGCAAATTCAATCAAATGAAAGTGGTCATCCCAACAACCTTTAAAGTCTATCGCACACATTCATAGCATATCTTCTAAAGTCTAAATGGTCCTTTCTTCTTGACCATCTGTCTAAGGATGAAAGGTTGTACTGAGGTAAATTTGGGAACCAAGACCCTTTTGGAATGCCTTCAAAAATAAGAGGTGAACTAGGTACCTCTATATGAGATAATGGATAATGGAACACCGTACAATCTGACCAACTCCATGACATAAAGTTTGGCATAATCCTCGACTGAATAAGAGGTATGGACTGGTAGAAAATAATTTGATTTGGTCATCCTATCTACGATGACCTAAACTGAATCATGTTAGCGATGAGTATGAGGCAAACCCATTACAAAGTCTATGTTCACTTCTTCCCACTTTCAGGTGGGAATGTTGAACTCCTGTATAGACCTACTAGGCTTCTGATACTCAATCTTAATCTGCTGACATATTGAGCACTTGTCCATAAACTCTGCAATGTCTCTCTTCATCCCACTCTACCAATAAATCTCCCACAAATCACGATACATCTTATTGGCCTCTGGATAAATAGATTAGCGCGCACCATACGCTTCAACAAGTATTTGCTATCTCAATTTATCTACACATAGTATACATAGCTAACCTGGCAGCGCAACACACCATCTCCCCCTTGGGAGAAAACCACTACTTTCTGATCTCTTACTGATTCCTTCAACTTGACTAGACTGGGATTCGTATCCTACTTCTCCTTTACCTCAGAAACCAAGGATGATTCTGAACTACTCTGTACCCACACACTACCTTCTACTGAGTCGACTAAGAGAACACCTAGTTGGGAAAGATGATGAACTTCTTGAGCTAATTTTGTCTTACCATCCTCCACATGAGCAACACTTCCCATAGACATCCTACTGAGAGCCTCAACTACTATATTGGCTTTACCCAGATGATACAGGATGCTCATGTCATAGTCTTTTAAAAACTCCAACCAACTTATCTGACGGAGGTTTAAATCTTTCTGAGAGAACACATACTGTAGGCTCTTATGATCTGTGAACACATCAACGTGCATACCATACAAATAGTGCCTCTAAATCTTTAGGCAAATACTATTGTTGCTAACTCAAGATCATGAGTAGGATAGTTCTTTTCATGGGGCTTAAGTTGTCTAGAGGCGTAGGCTATGACCTTACCTCTCTACATCAAAACACACCCCCAACTGACTCTAGAGGCATCACAATATACCACAAACCCATCTAAACCATATAGTAGGGTCAAAATTGGAGTTGTAGTGAGTCGAGTCTTTAACTCCTGAAAACTCTTTTCATAAGAATCTGACCATTGGAATTTGACTTTCTTCTGAGTCAATCTGGACATAGGGGATAAAATAGATGAAAATCCCTCAACAAGCCATCGGTAATATCCAGCCAAGCCCAAAAAACTCCTGATATCTGATGAAGAGATGGGTCTAGGCCAGTTTCTCAATTCTTTGCTCTTTTGGGGATCAACTTTAATGCCATCACTAAAAATGATATGGCCAAGAAAAACTACTAACCTTAGCCAAAATTTACACTTACTGAATTGGTGAATAGTTGATGGTTTCTTAGAGTCTGTAGTACTATTCTAAGATGGCCTGCATAATCATACTCACTGCGGGAGTAGACAAGATATCATCTATGAAGATGATGACGAACATGTCCAGGTACTGCTAGAATACACGATTCATCAAGTTCATGAAGGTTGCTGGGGCATTAGTAAAACCAAATGACGTGACTAAGAATTTAAAGTGACCATACCGAGTTCTGAAGGCTATTTTTGGGATGTCACATTCTCTGACTCTGAGCTGATGATAGCCTGACTTGAGGTCTATCTTAGAAAAATAACTTGCACCCTAAAGTTGGTCAAATAAGTCATTGATTATAGAAAGAGGGTACTTATTTTTTACTGTGACTTTATTTAGCTGACGATAATCTATACATATTCTGAGAGACCATCTTTCTTACGCACGAATAAAATTGGTGTGCCCCATGAGGACACACTGGGTCTAATAAATCCTTTATCTAGGAGATCTTTTAACTGTTCTTTTAATTTTCTAAGTTCTGTAGGAGCTATTTTGTATGGCGGAATAGATATGGGCTGAGTATCTGGAAAAAGGACTACTCCGAATCAATTTTCCTTTTGAGAGAAACTCCAAGAAGATCTTCGAGAAACACATCTGGAATTTCACATGCTAGTTATACTAATTTGAGAGTAGGGGTTTCTAAACTAGAGTCCTGGACTCGTACGAGATGGTAGAAATATCCCTTAGATATTATTTTTCTCACCTGAAGGTAAGAAATAAGCTGACCCTTAAGTGTTGAAGTACTACCCCTCTACTCTAGGATGGGATCATTCAGAAATTAAAATTAGACAATTCTATTTTTGCAGTAGACTGAGGCATAGCAGTAATGAAGCCAATCTATGTCGAGAATGACATCAAAATTAGTCATCTCTAATTCGACTTAGTTTGCTGAAGTGACTTTTTGAGATATCATAACCAAATAGTTCCTATATGCCCACGGGCTATGATAGATTTTCCCACTGGGGTAGAGACTGAGAAAGGCTCTGCTAGAATTTAGGGACTGAATCCAAAATCTACTACTATATATGGAGTATAAAATGACAAATAAGCTCCTGTATCTAGCAAAGCATAGACATGTAAAAGGAAAACTTATAATGTACCAGTGAAAACATCAGGAGAACTTTCCTGATCCTATTGGGACTGAAGGGCATAGAGTCTGTTTGGGCGCTGCCCACTGATGGTACTGGAAGCGGTACCCTACTGATTTGGGTGACTGGACTGAGCTTTGGGATGGTTATACTGATCCTGAGAACCTGACTGGGGGCAATATCTAACTTTGTGGCCTATCTTTCCACACCCAAAACACACGTCACTTCCTGCTCTGAAGATACCCTAGTGGTTTCTGCCATATTATGACAAAGGGGATTGGTTCGGGCGTTGCTGACACCACCCTGGGTTTAGGGCCAAACGCCCTATCTCTGTTGCTGTCTTTGAATTTTGGCATAGGATCACTAGATGTTCTCCCGTTCCTCTTCCCTTAGTCCTCTTTGGAGGCATGTTCTGTAAACGGAAGAGAAATTTGGTTTAGATAAAGAGTTTAACTGGAGCTCATGCTCACTCGCACAGCATGACTACTGAAATAAGGAAAAATTTTCCTTAAAAAATATAATAGCCTCTTTTCTATAGGTATCGCTATTAGACAGTAAAATTTTTGAGGTTGAAAAATAAATAAATTAAGACAATAAAATATTGCAACATTTTTTAAGCCGAAAAATAAATAAATCGAGATAAGAAAATATTGCAACAATTAATTTTATTGATTTTAATGCGAATGTTACAATCTCTATGAATCCACTGATTCGTCTTTTCAAATATAAATTCAAGGGCTAATTAAAGATTGATCTTGAATTTGAACTTAATTTGATGGACTTGAGGGACTTGATCTTGACTTGTGCTTGAATACAAGGGCGTTTGAGCTTGTTCTTGAATATTGCGGTCTTGATCTTGAATCTTGATGAACTTGATTTGAATGCTTGAGCTTTTTTAGAGAAATTACAGCGTTTGATCTACGAGCTTTCTCTTGCTACTTGTTAGAGCTTTGTGGGGGTCCCTTTCTGAATTATGAGACCTCTATTTATACTTGTGGAAAAGAAAGAGTCATGATCAATATGGACTTTCTTTAACCAATCATATTTGAGTGATGTGACACCTTTTTATGAGCTTTTATTTCATGGACCTACTGCATCAGTTTGACATATGGTACGGTCCTATTGGCTCCTTCACTTTACCTCACATGCCACGCCATTTGACATGTGGCGCTTGTTTGGGCCTCTAGAATATGACAATATCTTGGGCTTAGTAAAGTGGACTCATTATTTGTAGCTCAAATTAATGGACTAACCCAATAAATATTGGGCCTTATTTAAATCCATACCTATTTGGACTTAAATAATTAATTCAATTATATTAATCCGCAATATTTATTTGGGACTAATATATTTTGAATTTAATATAATTCGAATTTTGTATGGATTTAAATTTAATAAAATTGAATCGCCCATAAATGCCCTCTACTTCAAGACTTGTCGAGACATTTAATATTTTAGAGACTAGCATTGAAGTATGATTATTTAAACATGTTTCCTTTGTGCTTCAATGATTTTCTATACATAAGAACACCTCATTCAAAAACTTTATAGTCAAACCATATTGACATTGTCTCTCAAAGCTCTCTTATTTTTTCCATGAATCTCTATACTTAAGACCCATTGGTGAGGCATGATATCCAATTTCAAATAGTTTTGGAAGACTTTTTCATTGCTTTTCTTAACCAGGAATAAAACTCTTCTAATTTAAACTTAAATTAGAGAAGGAAACAACCTCCAATTTGACTTTGTATGGGAGAAGAAAATTAACCTCCAATTTGAATTTGTACGGGAGAAGGAAATACTCTCCAATTTGAATTTGGAGATGGAAATTATTCCAATCCGAATTTATAGTGGAGAAGGAAACAATCTCTAATTTGAATTTTGAGATAGAAGCTATTCCAATCTAAATTTATATTAGAGAAGAAAACAATCTCCAATTTGAATTTGGAGATGAAAATTATTCCAATCTGAATTTATATTGGAGAAGGAAACAATCTCTAATTTGAATTTGGAGATGGAAATTATTCCAATATGAATTTATATTGGAGAAGAATACATCCATCCTACAACTCTATAAAAGGAGGTAGTTTCTCCACTTTTTCAATATCAATTTTGGGGTTTTCAAGTCGTCAATAATATTGAGGTAATTTCTTTTGCTCCCACTTTTCTCTTATATTTGTCACTTTTTTTTTCAGTACAGCATGTTAGTGGTAGAAAATTTATATCTCCTTGTAGAAAAATTAAAATCATGATTTGTTTGATGTTCCAGAAACTAGAATTCAATATCTACAACATATCCAAAATTCAGAATTAAAATCCTTCAATATAATTCTTGATAATTTTTTGAAGTTAGCTGTAAATTTTATCATGCTGAAAATTTCAGATTTGTGCATCTTTACTAAAACTTTCATATCCTGTAGTAGGAAGGATGAAATCACAAGCTGCTTGATTTTTGTGAAACTAGACACAAATATCTATAACATATCCAAAATTCATAATTTAATACAATCAAGATATTTTCAGGTGTTATCCCGAATTCAACATTGAGCTTTGATGCATCAACAATTTCAGATTTATGCGACATCACCAAAAAAATTGTATCTCAATGTGAGGGTATCAAAATTATGATCTGCTTGATCCTATAGATGTACCAAACATGCATGTATAACATATCCAAAATTTAGATTTTATCATTTTTTGGATTGTTCCAGATAATTTTTTGAAGTCGATCTTATATGCTATCTGACAGAGGATTCAGATTTGAATTGCTTCCCCAAATAATTTATATCTTGATGTGGGACCATCACCACCAAAGGAAGATTTTATTGCCTCAAACAAGATTTTGAGGTTTTTTATTCTCATCAAGTCATCTTATCTCAATCCAAGTTGGTGATATACAATTTTTAAGATCACAACGTTCTTTCTATTTGTGTTTTTACTTTCTTCTTGTTTCCTCTTTTTTCTTGCAGGGTTGAAACAAATATACAATATACAACCATTGGACGGCTTAAGGTGGTAAGATTTTAACTTCGCCTCTGTCACCTTAAGACCAAAAGACTTACGCATAATTGGCCGAATTAAGGTGGTAAGAGTTTAACTTCGCCTCTGCCACCTTAAGACCAAAAGACTTTGCTTGAAGATGGCATGGTTTTCTTTAAGTATGGGCTCTTTCACTGATGCATTTATGCGATGATCTTCTCTAAGTATGGGCTCTTTCATCGATGCACTTATGCAATGGTCTTTTTTAAGTATGGGCCCTTTCACTTGATGCACTTATGCAATGGTATTCTTTAAGTATGTGCCCTTTCACTTGATGCACTTATGCAATGGTATTCTTTAAGTATGGGCCCTTTTATTAATGCATTTATGCGTTGGTCTTCTTTAAGTATGGGCTCTTTATTGATCAGCTTAAGGTGCAAAGGGACAAATTTTGTTCACCTTAAGACATGGAAATTTTTATATCCTTTTTAAGGATAAACACGTAGGAGGCTAGCTTAAGGTGAAAAGGGACAAATTTTTTCCACCTTAAGGCATGGAAATTTTTGTATCCTTTTAAGGATAAACACGTAAGAGGCTAGCTTAAGGTACAAAGGGAAAAATTTTGTTCACCTTAAGGCATAAAAATTTTTATATCCTTGTAAAGATAAACACGTAAGAGCCCAGCTTAAGGTGCAAAGAGAAAAAAATTTTCAACCTTAAGGCATGGAAATTTTTATATCCTGTTAAGGATAAACCCGCAAGGGGCCAACTTAAGGTGCAAAGCGACAAATCTTGTTCACTTTAAGACATGAAAATTTTGATATGCTTTAGCGATAAACCTGCGAGAGGCCCACTTAAGGTGAAAAGAAACAAATCTTGTCCACCTTAAGGCATGTAAATTTTGAGATCTTTCTAGTTGTAGGCTTGGAGAACTTTGGAATTCCAAATCCCATTGAAGGAACTCTCTTTCTTTTCGTCGGGTTGCCCCCATTGAGCTACAAATATTTAAAGTCTAAAATTAAATTATACTAGTTTCATACTTGGTATCCATATGGTAGATACTGCATGAACATATATTTTTTTTGACACTTATGCAACTGAACTCAGAATGAAATTCCAAGCACCTATGTACCTTAGTAAAGAGGATCAAGTCACAACGTAGTTCTGGGTGAATTTTTTTTTTTTTTGGGTCCTAACTTTTGCCTAGGCCATCTCTTTTGAGGTTTTCAACCTAGCGGGTTTTCATTTCTTTTTAGCCACACACAGTTTATACTCTTGCAGTCCAGGAGTGAACATGCAGTTTATACTCGTGCCTTAAGGAGTGTAAATGCAGTTTATACTCGTGCCTTAAGGAGTTTACATGGAGTTTATACTCGTGCCTTAAGGAGTGTACATGCAGTTTATACTCGTACCTTAAGAAGTGGACATGTAGTTTATACTCGTGCCTTAAGGAGTGTACATGCATTTTATACTCGTACCTTAAGGAGTGAACATGCAGTTTATACTCATGCCTTAAGGAGTGTACATGCAGTTTATACTCATGCCTTAAGGAGTGTACATACAGTTTATACTCGTACCTTAGGGAGTGTACATGCAGTTTATACTCGTACCTTAAGGAGTGGACATGCATTTTATATTCGTGCCTTAAGGAGTGTAAATCTTCCTTTAAGGATAGTACTTTTTCAAGAACTTAGCATTGATGGGGCCAACCCTCACGCCATCTACATCAACAAGTTTGTAAGCACTGTTTGAATATGCCTCTTGTACGACATATGGTCCATCCCACTTTGGGGTGAATTTGCCCCCAGACTTATGAGAAGTGATAATGGGCCTTCTTACTGTAAGAACTTGATCTCCAACTTGGAAGTATCTCAAGCGAACTCTTTTATTGAAAGAACAAGATAGCCATGCTTGGTAAAATTCAAGATTTTGTTGAGCCTCCAACCTCTTCTCATCAAGAGCTTCTAACTCTGTAAGATGTAACTTAGCATTTTCTTCATCGGTGATCCCTTCTTGAATAGCCAATCTCAAAAAAGGTATTTGACACTCAAGTGGAAGGACTGCTTCAACTCTAAAAGCAAGTAAGTATGGGGTTGCTTGCGTTGGTGTACGGTACGTTGTCCTATATGCCTATAAAGCTTCTTTCATTCGCCCATGCCAGTCTCATTTGGATTTGGAGACAACTTTTTTCAATAAGTTGCACAAAGTTTTATTGAAGGCTTCAACTAGACCATTGGCGGCAGCATGGTACATAGAAAACTTGTGGTTCTTGAAGCCAAAGAGATCACATATTTTGTTCATAAGCTTGTTATTAAATGTCTTTCCATTGTCGGTTATTATGTACTGAGGAATTCCAAAGTGGTAGATGATATTTACTCAGATAAAGTTTGCTACATTTTATTTCTTTACTTCCTTGATGAAAACAGCTTCGGCCCACTTTAAAAAGTAATCTGTTGTGGGTAAGATGTATAAGTGCCTACCAAAAGATTTTGGTAGTGGACTGACAACATCCATTCCCCAAGCATTGAATGGCCAAGATGCTACAGTTGGATGTAGTACCTCTGGAGGTCGATGTATGAAATTTGCATGGAATTGGCAAGCTTTGCATCTTCTAGCATATTCCAAGCAATCTTTCACCATCGTTAGCCAATAATATCCCATATTTTTAATGTGAAAATGGAGCTTCGGTCCAGATTGATGTGATCCACAAACTCCTGAATGTGCTTCTTGCAAAGCTTGGATTGCTTCTTCCTCTCCCAAACACCGTAAGAGTACTCCTTTAAATGATCTTTTGTACAGTGTGTCCTTATATTAGAGGAAGCGAGGTGCACGACGACGAATGTTAGTTTTTCTCCTTGGATCTTCTGGAAGTATCCCATAACATAAGTTATCGATGACAATTTATCACCAATCTTCTTTTTTTAGTTTTAAATATGGCAATGAGGTATTAAAATTTATCTTCTTCATCATTATTTGATGGGGGTACTACCCATTCTTGGCAGACAGTAACTTGTGTTTGATTTGGAAGGGTCAGGGTTGAGGCGAAAGCAGCTAGGGCATTAGCTTTCTTATTTTTCTTCCTTGGCACATGTTGTATGGTTACTTATCCAAGAAATCCCATCAACTTTTGGGCATATTCATGATATGGTCTTAACTCAGGCTTCTGTACTTCATATCTTCCCAACAGCTGCTTTATCACCAATTGAGAGTCACCAAAAACTTGTAATTGCAGTTACTTCATGTCGACAACTATCTCTAGTCTAAGTATGAGCACTTAATACTCAGCAACATTATTGGAGCAATGATTCGTCAAGGTAAAGGAGTAGGGGATGTCATCTTCTTGTGGAGTGACAAATACTATGCCAACACCAGCTCCATCTCGATGTGCAGCACCATCAAAATACATCTTCCATGAGGATCTAACTTCAACAGCTATTGCATCTTCATCAGTGAATTCATCGCTCAACTCCCAATCATCAGGTATTAGGTGATCTACCAAGAAGTCAGCCAATGTTTGTCGTTTTACAGCTTTTTGGGGAACATACACAATCTCAAACTATTGAAATTGAAGGTACCATCTTACAAGTCGGTCACTAAGGACTAGTTTCAACATTACAAACTTGATGGGATTTGCCCTAGAGACAAGCCAGACAACATGAGCCTGAAAATAGTGCTTCATCTTTTGAATCGAGAAGGCGAATGCCAAAAATAACTTCTCAATTGGAGAGTACTTTAGCTCATTCGGCATCATCATTCTACTCAAATAGTAAAGAGAATTTTCCTTGCCTTCACTATTTTCTTGATCCAGTAGTGCTCCAACTGATCTTTCTAGTGCCGCGATGTAGAGTATCAATGGTTTCCCAGGTATGGGTGCCACAAGAACTGGTGGCTTCATTAAATATGATTTGATACTCTCAAAGGCATTACTACAAGATTGGTCCCATTTGAAGGGAGTGTCCTTCTTCATGAGATGACTAAATGGTTGACATTTTCCAGCTTGGTTTGAGATGAACCTTCTTAAATATGCTAGCCTTCCTTGAAGGCTTTTTAACTCATGAATATTTTGGGGATCAGGCATCTTGTAAATTGCATCGACCATGTCTTGATCAATTTCAATTCCTTGGTGTCGTATAATGAAGCTAAGAAACTTTCCAGAAGTAACTCCAAAGACACACTTCAATGGATTCATCCTAGGTTGGTATCTTTAAAGTAACTCGATTACCATTCTTAGGTCTTTTAAGTGGTCGTCTTTCTTTCTTGACTTTACCACTAGATCATCTACATACCATTCAATATTTTTATGGAGTAGGCCATTAAATATGTTCTGCATAACCCTTTAATAAGTGGCACCAACGATCTCCAAACCAAAAGGCATCACCTTGTAGCAATAAATACCTTTGGGCCTAGGAAATGCAGTTAGTTCTTCATCCTTTGGCGCCATATGGATTTGATTATAGCCGGATGAACCATCCATGAAAAACATTGTCTCATAACTAGTGGTGGCATCAATTATCAACTTTGGTAGAGGGATTGGAAAGTCATCTTTAGGGCAGGCTTTGTTGAGATCCCAAAAGTCAACACAAACTTGAATTTGGCCATTCTTCTTCCCTACTGGAACAATACTTTAAATCCATGTGGGATATTTGACTTTATGAATAAAGCCTACTTCAATGGGTTTTTTAACTTCATTTTCAATCAAAGGAACCAACTCTAGCCTAAAGCGCCTTTGGGCTTGCTTAACAGGACGAGCACCATTCTTGACCGCCAACTAATGGACTGCTACTTTCAAATCTAAGACAGGCATTTCCTTATAGCTCCAAGCAAAGACATCCATATATTCTTTGAGTATGTCTATATAAGTGACTTCCTCCTCTATTTCTAGAAATGCACTCTAGTAAGTTAGTCTTGGGTCTTCATTAGTTCCAAGATTAACTTCCTTCAGGGGATCTATTGTGGACTTTAATCCTTCTTCAAGTTGATATGGAGCATCTCCAGCATCTTTCACCTCTTGAGGATCATCATCGTTGATGGATATGTGGTGACACCAGAAAGTATCTTTCATTTCTTTATCAAACTTTATTTGAGACGAGACCTCATTCTCATTTTGGATCGTAACATGATATGAGGAGCCAATACTTTCTTCACATTCCTTACGTTCCTTGGTGTACACTACCATATGAGTTTTAGCTTTCAACACCTCGTTGCATGAAACCACCAGTTATGTCTGTCGCCTCATTCTAGAAAAGATCAAACTTTGGAAGTCCTTTTGGATTTTAAATAAAGATTGCATCATCATGCTTTGATTACTTATTTGACGCTTGTTGCTTTTATTCTTATTTAGAGGTCCCAACGTTGCAAACACGAAAGTTCTTGTAATTGGTTCTCTAAGTCAATCAAAGACAAAGGGTCTTTTAGCAGCAGTGGATTCTTCTTCTATGGTGATATGATTACTGACTGCCCTTCTTATACAGATTCAAATTAGAGGTAGCTATGTATTTCCTAGTCCTTTACGTGCTTGACTAGTTGTACCCTCTGATGAAAGTTTGCCCAACCTTGATGGCTCATTAGGATTGTATTCGGCCTTTACAAATAGCTTGTATGCATTTGGATCAAATCCCTCTTTCGTACGCTTCGTAGGGAGTGTCATATCTTGTGGCAGATTTTGAGCCACAGACTCTTCAAGAAGTCTTGAGGATGGATTTATTGCATCAATCTTCCTGATAGGTAAAGTTATCCCCTTATCATTTTATCTTGGAAATCCGATGGGCGATCTTTTTCTTTCCTTACCTTTGGTACGTAATGAAGAATGGGAGTTGCCTTCTTTTTCGTAGAAGCGACACCTTCTTTATTTGAAGTGGAGAGAGGCTTCTTGGTGGTGACATTTTTGACAGTCACCGTGACCTTCTTAGATGCAAGATCATCACACTTGGTCTTGGTGACATTTCAACCCTTTTCTCATCCACAACATGCTTCTTTAAGTAGAATTTTACATCGGCAAAATATGACTCAGCTTTAGTGAATGGCTTATCATCGGCAACTATCTTTCTTTCCACTCCACCTTTAAGGTACTTCAAGCATTGATAGTAAGAGAACGAGATAATTTTGTTCCCATGCACCCAAGGCCTATCAATCAATATATTGTATGAAGTTTTGGCATCAATCACATGCATCAATGGGTTTGATTGAAAATCACCTATACGAATCCCCAACTTGATACATCCCATGTCCCTCTTGGTTGAAGCCTTGGATCATTATACGGCTTTCGTCTAGTTTGCTAGTAGCGATGCCAAGCTCCTTCATCATACGGATAGGCAGGCTATTAACTCTTGATCCCTCATCTATCAAAATTCAATTGATCTTCTTTCCTAGAATTTGACCCACCATGTATAAGGGATGGTTATGTAGGGTCTCACTAAGCAGAAGATCATTATTTGTGAATGTGATTTTTGTATCACACACATGTGCCTCTTTGCCAAGAGTATTAGCAAGATTTTCGGAAGGTGAAGGAACCTTCACGGGTAGATTCTCACCCTTTCCCCCTCTTTGGCACTAATAAAACAAGACACCTCAAGGTTGACTTGGGTATTCTTTACACGAAACCAACTCGGTAAGAATTCATCTAAAGTCATCGGACGCCGAGGTTATTAATGGTGAAGCTCTGTCACCCTTGTCTTCTTTGGGAATCCAACCAACTTTTATTTCCTTGGTTTCTTTACCATTCTCCTTCTGGTTGGCTGCTCGTACATCTCCTTTCGTAGACTTATCTTCTTGTGTCTGCGTCTGGTCATCAGAGTCTAACCTTCATCATCATATTCGTTAACTAAAGACCTATCAGGCTCTAATATTTTCTCACTATGCTCTTTGACACAAATCTAAACTGGGTCGAGCGAGCTAAAAGTGATAGATATTTGATGAGAATTGGTTGTCTCATCGTCACAGAAAATTTTGTTTTTTTTTGCCAGTTGTATGACTTTATATTTAAAGACAAAACATTTCTGTAGAGGGTGACTTATGAGCCTATGATATTTGCAATAATTAGGATCTTTGGTCCTTCTATCTTTGGTGGGACGCTTCATCTCTGAGATTTCAATAAGCTTATGCTGAAGAACTTTATCGAAAATATCAGCAACATCAGAATCAAGGAAGAGATATTCCTTTTCTTGCATCTCCTTTAAAGTTTTCTGATTTGAACGTGCTCCAGAAGTTGTCTTCACACTTTGATTCTTGCTTACCTTTATGGTGACCTTCATAGGAGACACATCAATATTCATGGACTCCTTGTTTTCATTTTTGGGAAGAAACTTACCCCATCTTTTAGGTTCCTGCTTTTCTTTTCCCCTTCGAGGGTCATGAATAAGTGCTCCTCCTTTTTCCAGAAGAAGACATGCTCAACTCTATGTCATGAGCATGAGTAGCTAACTCTTCAAAGAATTTTGTTTTAATTCTTTGCAAGATGTAGAGAACCCCCCAGTGCATTCCTTAGACGCACATCTCTATTGCAAAAGCTTCACTGAGCTTATCTTTGCAGTTTAGACTCGTATTTCTCCATCGATTAATAAAGTCGATGACTGGCTCATCCTTTCTTTGACGAGTATTTGTGAGCTCTATCATGCTCACTATACGCCTTGTGCTGTAAAAATGATTTAAGAACTCGTGTTTCAATTGCTCCCAACTGTCGATGAAGTTAGGCTTGAGGTATTTATACTAATCAAAGGCGTTTCCCTTTAGGGAATGAACAAACTGTTTGACAAAGTAGTCACCGTAAGTTCCAGTATTATTACATGTCTCGACAAAGTGTGCGACATATTATTTTGGGTTACCTTTGCCCTCAAATTGTTGAAATTTGAGGGGTTGATAGCCAGCAGGCATTTTGAGGTTATCTATTCTTGCAGTGTAAGGCTTGGCATATGCAAGGGAAGACTTAGTGACAACATCATACTTGTCTTTGAGGGTCCCTTCAATAAATTTCCTCAATTGCCCAATCGTGATCATTCCCCCAGCAAAAACCTGCACCTCTTTAGTTGATAGTGTTTGTTTCACAGGATTTTCTATCTCATGAACCTCTAGAGCTTTTCCTGATGCATGGCTAGATTCTCCGTCTATCAAGACTTCCACCCTATCCACTATCTTATCAATCTTAGCCTCTCAATTCTGAACATAGTTGGTCAGGCCTTCAATTGCCTTTGTCAAATTCGCAAGCTGCTCCTTCATAGATGAGGCATCAATTACCATTACTTGCATGATCACCGGAGATGTCAAAGAGTAACACGGATTATCACATAAGTTGATCTTTGAAGTGCTTAGCTTATGTAGTTTAAGTGGAGATGATGCATTTGTTGAACAACCATTGTTCTTGGATCCAGAGTATTTGGAACCAGAATGCTCAAGTAGAGCTAGAGTTTTTTTCAGCAATTCGGCTACACTGTTTCCTCCTTCTGAAGCACTTTCATTGGACTTTATTCCTTTTGAGGTTGAAGATCCAGAAACTAGATTTGAAGTGGACGACACTGGATATGTTTGTTTTCCTAGAAAGCCTACCTTGCTTCTTGTGACAACTCCCAGGGTTCCGAAAGTAACACCAAGGATGCTTTCTACTTCAGCAGAGACTTTGAATCTACAGCCTTGGAAGCAGTTGATTGAGAATTGACTTTCTTGGAAGTCATTTCGTTGTTCTTAAACTTTGAAGTATGAAAAGTTGAGATGAGAGGTAGAGATCGTCCCACTGGGCATGCCAATTTGTTTGCAAAAAATTTTACAGTGATGAATAATAAATTACAATCACAAATAAAACATAAGAAACAAGAACATTTTATTAATAATGAATATGGGTACAATTTTTTCCTCCCTTGATTGATCTCTCATGATTTTCTCCATAATTCAAGTGCCGTAGAGTATTTCTCGAACATAGGAATATAGATCTCCATAATTTGAGAGTCGTTAGTGTCTTATTCTCGAATATAGAATAATCTTTTTATGAATATCTCATATTTTTTTATGGGATATTGGAGATCCCAATATTTTTACGAATACCCATTAGCTTATGAGATGTTCAAGATGCCTGTTTCAGGAAACATGTTTACCTTTAAATATAGGCGAGATTTAGGGTAAAGTATCCTTCTAGAACTCTAATAGAATTGGGATTCTTATTAAAGAGTCCACAAATTTTAGATGTCTACAAATGCCCCCTACTTCAAGGCTTGTTGAAGTGTAGATTTGATGACGAGTCTTGAAGTACCAATAGAGCTTCCATCTTTGTACGGTGGCTACAGATTTGCAGATCTAATTTATGAGAGAACAGATGAAGGGCAGATTTAGTCCCACTGGGCGTGCCAATTTGTTTCATACATAATTTAATTCATGGAAAATAAACTTCAACCACAAATAAAAATATGAAAAAATAAGAATTTTTTATTGATAAACAATTGTGGTTACAAATCTGTTCCTCCCTTGATTCTTCTCTCTTGATTTTCTCCGTAATTCGAGGGTCGTTAGTGGCTTATTATCGAATATAGGATAATCTTTTAATGAATATTCCATGATTTTTTGTGGGATATTGGAGATCCCGATATTTTTATGAATACCCATCATCTTATGGGATATTCAAGAGGCTTGTTTCAGGGAACATGTTACCCTTTAAATATAGGCGATATTTAGGGTAAAGTAGCCTTATAGAACTCTAACAAAATTTGGATTATTATTGAAGAGTCCATAAATTTTAGATGTCTACAGTCGCACGCTACACACCCATGCACAAGACTCAACTAGATGTGGCTTTCAGACTTTCTAGGACTTTATTGAACCTTAGGCTCTGATACCAAGTTTGTAACGCCCCGAGCCTATACCACAAACGCTACACGATGCTCATAATCCCAAAGGACCACAAGCTAACCCATGACTGGTACCTGATGCAATAGCTGAATAATAATACTGTAATATGCAAAAATTAGGCAAAAAATATGTCGTAAGATTCAACACTATAATAAACTAAATATGGTATAACAATACCAAAACTAAAACATCTGTCTAAAAATATTCTAGCCTAAAAATCCTCTAAATTATCTGAAATGTGGAGTTTATGGGACAAGTCCCCAACTAACTCCGACTACTAAAATACTGAAATAATAATCATGTCCTCGAAATATGAGAACTCACTACTAACTATAACTGCTGAGAATCTATAACTACTAGGGATGATCGGGAGCCCAGGCTTCTGAACCTATGATATAAAACATCATAGCACAAAAGAAAGGTATGCGTCAGTACTTTGTATTTACTGGTATGCTAAGTAAGGTAGGCTAAAATGCATGAGTTCATATGCATGAACAATACTGACTGAATGACATGAATATAACTGAATGAGAGTACATGCATGAATACATAAACTATAACTGAGATCGTGATAACACTGAATACTGAGTCTGAATACTTATTAACTGATATCTAAGTATACTGATAACTGAATGACTATATCTGACAGTCTTGATTCTGTGGAACTATACTGAGTTCCATACTAAACTGAGTGACTGTGTCTTACAGTCCTAAATTTGTAGAACTAAACTGAGTTCTGTACTGAGACTGAATCTAAAACTGACTGTGGGAGGTAATCATCTAATCGACATGCCCCTTTCTAAATAGATTGGGGTCCAACTTGTAACCCTAGTTGGAAGGGTGTTAGTACCGTACCACGGGTAAAGACAAGCTGAGTTACCCTCATCTGTCAGGTGCTTTAAATGAGAACGGTGGTACCTTAACTAGCAGGTAGATCACCTCATCAACCCTCAACCGGCAGGTTGATATCTCAACCTACGTTGGCTACGTAGTTTTGGAACACAAGGACTGCTTCTAAGGCTCACACCCTCTACTGGCAGGTGAGTCCTCATCCTTGGGTTCACTCGCTGCTGAATCATACTCCCAACTGAATAGACACTGGACTAATTTCTAAATTGCTCTAAGCTGGACTGAACTATTACGGATCATACTGTTTAACTGAACTGAACTGAGTTCACTGAGTTTCATTGATTGACGAAATACTACTGAATTCTATTAACTGGATGAATTTACTTAGGTCTAAACTAAATACCGAACTAGACTAGACTGATACTAAGTCTACTGAGTTCTTCCTGAGTTATATAACTGACTGAGAGTACTACTGATCGTGACATGACTGATACTATCTTGAGACCAACTATGGCGTTGGGTAATCAACTAAATTATCAGGTATTAAATACACCTAGGACTCGATAGCATAAATTATAAGACATGGCAAAATCTTGAAACATGATAAATAACTACTTGATCATCATTCATTCATTGGGACATTCTAGCAAACACTTGCATGACATGAACTTGAATACATGCTAACATAATATAATTTCATTATTTACTTCTCATGAACAACTCATCAAACACTTGGAAGGCATTGTATATGCACATAGTACTAATCAACACATGAGCATCACAATTTCAAGGATTTAACATGGATTCACAAGATAATACATACATAATAGTTATTTTTACATAAATCTTGCACTTAATCATGGAATATAAATCCAATCAACATTATAATTATGAATACACTTGAATCCAAATCATGGAAAGCATGAAATCAGGCTACTTGAAGTTGAAAAGAGTTTCTTGGACTCCAAGGGTGGAAGGGACCCTTGGATGAACACTTGACATACCTTGGTTGCTAAATTCCTGAAGATTAATGGTGGAATCTTGTGCCTTGAATTTGAAATTTAACCTCCTAGGGTTTTTATTCTTGAGTGTTTTGAGAAAGAATTGAGAGCTAAATCTCATGTTATGGGGGTTGAAGAATGTGGGAAAAAGACTCAATTACCCCCAAAGACGCGGCTTTTTAATGAGTGAAAATTGAACCATCAGCGCGTAGATCAACACACCGCGTTGTTGGAATCGATGTGATAGCCAATGCATCGCGTTGAGTCTGTGTCGGTTCACTGAAAATTGCCACTGGGAGCAAAGGAAAATATTGATCGACGCAATGACCGATGCGCGCCGCACCGATATCGCATCGATTCACTATTTTGGATTCTCAAACGCGATTCAAACGAGGTTCAAAAAATATGAAACTCATCCGAAAACACTTACTGACATTCCTAATCATGAATTAATCTAAAGATTGACATTTTAAGGTCATAGAGGTCGTGAAATAGAGTTGTCAAATTATGAAGGCCAAAATGACACTAAGTTTGAATACTTAGCTAAAATTTTTGAAGTCTGGGACCCCTTAGCAAGCTTAAAAGACTGAGTTAAGCTTAGGATTTTGCGGGGTCTTACATACATCATCCGCAAATAGAATACGTCAAGGTCTCTCTCTTTTAATATATTATAGATTAAAAGTGTGAAGACCCTTAGAAATGTTGTTTGAACTTTTTGCACTTCATTAAAAGTTTTTGCTTTAGACAAAATCGTCTTTTCACTATTTTTTCTAATGATTAAATATATTTATAATAAAATATTTTCTTATTAGAAGTATTAATGACGACTAATATTTTTTCAATTACTTTAAGAATTCTAAATGTCATTAAATATTATTTTAATTACCCTAATATTTAACAAACTTAGGTACAATCGTAACTTACTACAATTAGCCCATGTATTTTTAGGTTTTTGAAGTTCAAGTTGAAAACACCCATTAAATTCTCACCATAATTAATAGTATCAAATTGTAATTCTATTCTCCACGAATAAAAATAATTAGCACTGTTCGTTCCTATTGAGTCATGAAGGATTAGAGATCATACGGCAAAGGAAAGTCCTAATAGATCATGGGCTGTAAGTCTATATACTATACATAGAAGGGCCCATTCTAGCACGAGCCCAATATATATTATTTTTTGTTTAAATTTATGTGACACGAATATAATTTAGATAGCCAATCATTAAGATAATTTGAATTTTTAATTATTATGATTTATAATACTTTTTTTTCTATTCTAATTTAAGTGACACTGATATAGTGACACTGATATAAGTTTGAGAGTTGATCGAAGATTTTATATCTTTTATATTTTTTAAGTTGTTAATTATGTCATTTATAATGCTCTCAGCATAATTTTCAATAAGATATTAATACTATCTCAGTCCCAGTTTATGTGTCTTCTCATTTTTAAATAATATTGTATATATTACTTTATGTCTCCTCTGTCCCTTTGTAATTACTTTGACACTAATATAATTTTGATAGTCAAACAAATATTTTATGTTGAAATATCATTTTATGTGTATTTTATCTTTTTATGAAATATTATTCATTTTTTAATGCTTAGATGACCATAAAAATTAATTAGAGGTGATATAATAAAATTACGATTGAAACAACGAAGCAGACATGTCTTAAATGACTTATAAGAACAAATTAGAAGTGATATAACAAAATTACCGTAAAAAATACTTGTGAAATACATTTAAATGGGTCTCATATAAGACATCAAATTAATTTAAATCATCAAGAGTTAATTTATCATTAATGTCCAAATATCTTTTTTACTAAATATTATTAATTTTTTAATACTTAAATGACTTATAATAATTAATTAGGGATAATATAATAAAATTACGATTGAAGCAACTGAAGAAGGTAGCACAAAACATCAAGAGTTAATTTATTATTTTATTTTTATTATTTTATTTTTTATTAAATATTATTAATTTTTTAATACCTAAATGACACATACTAATTAATTAGGGATAATATAGTAAAATTACTATTGAAACAGCTGAAGCAGGCAACACAAGTAGGCATGTCGATCGAAGACGTACCTACTTAGCCCCTCTTATTATTAATTAGAATATGTCTATTATTTTATTTTTTAAAGAAAAAAGCTCAAATAGGGTTCTACAGTTATTGTACATAAAATTTGCAACAATTTTTCTTTAGAAAGCATAATTTTACTAACCGTTATTTTGTAGCTCTTTATTATAGTTCACATCATTTATTTTATTCCATGTTAACGTTAGTTTCATTGGTAACACTAATAAATTGTTCTTTTTGTTTGTAAGTAGCGTTTGTTATTGAGTCTCTAACATAATTCTTTTATTTTATTTTCTGGTTCAGATTTTCTTTTTTTTTACGTTGGTTTTATTTATCAAGAACAACAAAACATCTTTTTATGTTCGTAAGTAACTTTCATTATTGAATCTCCAACATAATTTTGTGATTTTTAAGTTTCAGGTTTTCTTTTTTATTACATTGGATTTGTTTAACATTATCTTTATTATGAGTGTTTATATATTATATCCGCTACATCATACTAATTGTGGAAATTAAATATATACTCATATTTATTTGCTCAGTTATAAAAGTCTAAGATCACCTGCTTTAATGGACACATTAAAAATCTATTTTCTTTGTCAACTAAATTGTATAAAATTTGCTCTATCTTGGTGAACGTTTGATTCAAAAGCATAAAAATATGTGTGTCTTTACGTATTCTTCTTCATCTTTTTATGTTTTTGTATTAACTATTTTCTTTTTGTATTGATTATATATACCTTCTCTCCTTTTTTCTGTCTCTATTTGCGTTGCAGGAATATGTAATTTCTTAGCAATTTACTTTCAAGTATTTTCACTTATATTTGCAATAAATTTGTATTATTAGGTTGTTACTTCATGACTTTATTGTTGACAAAGTAACAGCCTAATAATATAAAATTTATTGTAGTTAATTTTAATGACTTATAGCAAAACCTTTTCTTATTATAAGTCATCAAAATTAATGACAACTAATATATTTTTCATTAGTTTAAGAATTCTAAATCAAGTAATGATAACTAATACTTTTTCCGTTAGTTTAAGAATTTTAAATCAACTTATGATTTTAAGAAGACTTGAAACATCTAGAAATAAATATGAAAGCATAGAATAAGAAAAATACAAGAAGTACCAAATTTTTAAAAATTTTAATTAAGTAATCAAAAATTTTCTAAAGATTTAAATTTAAAAATAAAGAAAGATTTCAAATATAGAAAAACTTTTAAAAACTAATCGTACTACAAATATGGTTCAAATCGATATGTCTCTCCTAGCCTCTATCAGAAAGAAAAATAGGTACGGCATGACAAACGCAAAAGTGACGATCCATTAATCACTTAAAACTTTGGGTGGTAAAATATATATGTGCTTAAAATAAAATATATGTTATGTTTACATTATTATTTACAATTATGCATAGGAAAACCTGAATGAATGGAAGAAGTTGACTTGAATCAAAATTAAAATAAGAATAAACAGTAGAAGTAGAAATAACAAAGATATAGACTATAGAAAAATCACTTTATCGTATAACTACACATCAAACAATAAAATTCCATCCAAATTCTTTTAAAAACATACAAATGAACAAGAAATTAGAAGAAAGTACCTCAACGACATCAAAAATATTGACGAAGTTTAATTTTTGATTTTAAGTTCACATACTTCTCGTTTTCAAAGCAACTCTTTTTATAATAAAAGTATATTTGTACACCAAAAGAATTTGATTTAGGAGAGAAAAGAGGACTCCTATTTTCGTTGTTTTTTTTTTAAAAAAAAAAAAACACAACAATTTTTAATTTTTAATTTTCCAAGAGACAGTCTCTTAATTTTGACCCAAAAGAACCCGAAAAAAAAATCCCACGGAAGTTTTCTGTTGCCGAAAATAAAGCTAAGTTTCTTTTTGGGTAGGGTTTTTAAAGGTGGTGATTTTAATTGGAGGAGCCAATAAGACAATTTTATTATGACAAAATAACTGACAGTTTTAAAAGTTTTTTTTCTTCAAAAATAACGTTTTTCTATTCTAAATGAGTTTTTTTTAATCTAAATATCCTATTTTTGGAGTCTTTTTATACTTGAGCACAAATATTAATTAATTTTTATTTATATATACTAGTATAGGTATTCGTACGATGCGCGAAATGTTTTTTAAAAAATATTTCTTAAAAAGCACTAACTTATCCACTCTGAAATTGTAAAATTAATTAATTTTACTATATCACATTAACATATTTCAAAAGACAGTGAGATATTAAACAATTGTGTATATGAAATTACAATTGATACATTATAATTAATCACAATTATAATCATTTTAGATGTTTTGATATTAAAAAAAAATAACATCAGTATTTGTTTGAATCATATTCCATTAAATGGTTTCTAAAAATATTAAATAATTATTAATTTTGTTGTTGATTTTTTACCTTTATATTTGTAATAAATTAAGTCATATAATTATATTCTTTTCCTTCCATTTCAAATTTATGTCTTTTGATCTCTCAATTCAACTTCAACTACTAACTACACATTTTATAAAATATAAAAAGTTATCTTTCAATTTCTATTTTAAATACCAAAAGTACTTAATTGTGTCAGTTACAAAACTTTAATTTTAAATTTTAAATGTCGCCACTCTTAATTCAAAATTAAGCACATACAATTTATTATTTGGTTTTAAAATTTGATACTTTTTGTACATAATTTTTTCATTGTTTGATTTCATCATTAATATCTTTAAGTATTTTATTTATACTTATTATTATATCTTCTAAATTAAGTCAATTTAAAACTCTCATGCTACTTTCAAAATTACCCACCCCATCAATCCTACACCCATTGCCCACCACATCCCCACCCCATTTCATTTTCTTAACTTTTAAAATTTCTATTAAAAATTTTTCTTACCCCACCTCTAACCTTGTCCTTCCCTAGCAAAGACAAAAAATAGAAATTAAATTTTATGTTTCTTTTTTCAATCAACTTTTTTATTTTATCGTAACCCCCGCCATCTATCCTGCCCCCCCCCCCCCCCCCCCCCCCCCCCTCCCCAAAAAAAAAAGATTTTCTTTTTTTTTGAAAAATTTTCTTCTAATTTTCTTCCTACCTCCTACTGCACCCCAGCCTAACCCCACCCCTCACCCCCAAAAAAATATTACAGTATTAATTTTTTAAGAAAAATCTTTTTTCCTACTCATACACCCAAATGTCACCTACATCCATGACTCTGTCTATCCACCCACCACCTAGTCTATCTTCTATTCTAGTCCATCACGATCCCCCTACCCTCTCATAATATCCATCACTCTATCCCGATCATATTCGTTTTATTGTTTCTTAATAAAACTTTGAGCATGTTAAATCATATTATTTTAAAAGGAAATATTAGGTTATTCATTTCATATTCATGAGATATTTGTATACATTATATACAAAAACTTAAAATTTCTTAGTTACATCTGTAAAAAAAAAAAAAAAAAAGATAAATATAATGCTAATTGTAAACAACAAATACAACATAATAGCAATAACAAAAATTTTAAACTTTTAAAATATATTTTCACGATATGTTTCAAGTACATGGTGTATTATCACTTTTTTGATTCAGTAAATTTCAATAGATTCCACATAACAAATCTTATTAGGCAATTTCAATTGCAACATTTTATTGAACATCTTACTTTCACTAATCTTTTAGAATTAATGTCGTACCTCTATTTAAGATCTTTAAAGTCTGTAACTTGATCAATTCAACATGTTTTTCTAACAAAATAATCAAATTCATATAATTTCTTACAGTAACAAATTTTGATACAGTTGCTTAATATAATGAAATCAACATATTTTTATAATTTTTCTTATTTTCCTATATAATGTAATGCGACTTTAGATACTGATAATAACAAAGTGAAGCACATAAAAAGGTTATTCATTTATTGTTGTCACATATAAATATGATTGTCACGACCCAAAAATGAGGGTCATGAGCCTATCACCCAAACTAATACAAAAGATGAAAAAGATAAAAATATCCCAAGGTAAGGCTTCTAGAATGAAGTCGAACCAAATAAGTAATCATAACAATGCGAAAAAAACTTATCCAAAATATCAATCATGTCCAAAACCAGGTGTCAATAGTTTAAGAAGTACTAATACAATTCAGGAGTCAGCTACATCAGAACAATAACCACAAAGGAATAATATATGTCTCTGAATTCTAATAAAGACATGACTACTATAGAAAGATAAAGGTGAAGTTCGGACGTATGAATGTCCAACCGCTACCTTAGAAGCTCCAACAATTGTCTGAGTCAAGCAAGCTGAGGCGCACTCAAGCTAGGACCTGCACCAAAAGAGTGTAATAGGCATGAGTACAATCCACTTGTACTCAGTTGATATCATAGGCCGATCAAGCAAAGTAGTAAATAAAGCATACAAAATATACAACAAGGGCACACTACCTGCAATCAGAAAATGTTCCATAACGGTAGCTCACACCACTTGTGTTAGCAGTTCTAATGTATATCACATATATTACAACATACCAAGATATAAAATACAAATATACATTATTTCATATATAAATAGAACAAGGAAGAACATGTAGACATAAGATCATCAAATACAAGTAAATGAAGGTAAGACAAATACATAGATGACAAGTCAATATAGAAATACAACATAACATAAACACAATAAAGTAAGTGAAATGTATATGATGATGATGATGCATGAGGTCATCCCACAATCCCCGTATACACCTATGGAGCTAAAGCTTCCCGACATAGGACCTATGGGGAGTTTGTCAACCCATATATAATCCACATATCTCATATATCCTTTCTGAAATATCCCTAAAAAGGGTTTTATGAGGTGTTTCAATATTTCCTCCCTGACACATTCCTCGAAAAGGGTTTTAAAAGGTGTTGTCAATGTTTCTCAGATGTTGCCACGGTGGTATCAATATTTCATAAATAGGTATGATATACAGATGTAATGCTCACAACCAATCACAATGAGTATTTACACAATCAACCACATGATATATTTTCACAACCAACCACAATGATACATTTCCACAACCACATGAGCTAAAATCCACTCATTATTTTTGTTTCATTCATGAATTTCCACATATCTCATATGCCAATAAAGTATGAATATAATCACAATACATTAATTGTACCATATTAAGCATTTTAAAAACTCAATTCAATTACTCATATGTATTCAAGGCTATCAATATCACATCGGACCCTACACATATCACATAATATCTCAATTTTGATAATTATATCACATATAATCCCCCACACGACACAACTCATAGATAGTCATTTTTTATGACTATTTTCCACCCTTAACATGAATTTTGTATCATCATTTACTACTCAACCCAGTCTAAAAGATTTAAACCATAACCTACCTAAAAAACCGAAATCGATCCGCTACACTTTAAACCCACAACCTTGCTTTCCACGAACGATTTTGAACTCTACTAAGAATATCAAATATGAAATCTATTCATCAAAATAAACCAACTACACTCATATTGACTACTTTTGGTTTGGGGTCAAAACAAAACCCCGAAATGAGTTTTCAAAAAATGTAATACCCCGTACCTTTTACTAGCTTGAAATCATCTAAAAAATGTTAGGAAATTTATTTGAAAGATGAATCCACTTTTGTACACGTGGTATTTATAATATTTTCAATTTTTATCATGTGGAAAATTCAATAAGCTTTTCGTCGATATAAAATTCGTATAAATTTGATAACCAGGTAAGAAGCTATGACTATTTCAAGTTTCCATCGTAAAACAGTGCCATATTGGTCAGTGGCGTGCTACTCCACAAGCTAAAATAGCAATTGTCCTTTTCCAGTGTCTCTGCTCGATTTCCTTTGTGTCGCACCAAAGTTTCAGGTCACAAAGAAGGGGCAATGCGATGGCTCCGCGTCGCACCATCCTTCAATTTCCCAATTATCGCCGCATCGTGCCAAGGGTCCAATTCGGGAAATTTTTACTGAAATTACAAGACATTTTCAGGGTTAAAAGGGTTAATTTCTCACCCATATTTAAGTCCATTAACACGTGATTCAACCACTTTTTACCCAAAATACACTCTCTTCTCTCAAAAAACTCTTAAGAACAATCTAGGGCTTTTCATAGGAGATTCAGAATTAAGAACTTCCTCCGTCAATCTTCGTTTATTTAAGAACCAAGGTATTCATAGTGTTCATTCATGGACTCCTTTCGTCCGTGAAGCCCAAGAATTCCTTTTCTAAATTCAAGTTTATGAATTTTCTTATGAATTTCATGATTGGGCTGCTCTTGTTCATATAGATAATGAGAAATTGAATTCTACTCCATATTAGGTGATAAATTCTATGTGGGTTAAATTATTATAGATATAGATTCATGCAAACCTATGACTAAACCCTTGAATGATGAAATTAGAATTAAACCATGATGTTTAATTATTATACAATGATGTTTACATGTACTATGTCTACAATATGTTTGATTAAATTCCTAGATGAAGGAAAAGTGCCTAACTAGCATGATACCATGAAATCCCCATGTATGTACAAGTTATGCCTATCACATATTTTGATGAAATGCTTCTATAAATGTATTATGGATTATGATGTTAGTTATATGTTCAAGTAGGTCATGCTTGGTCAGTTTCCTTCCATCGAGACCTGGGGGTACTCGTACCCGAAACATTAGCTGTGTGCCTAGATCCATGTCATATTTTCATGATACTCTCAATCAAGTTATAAATTCTTAGACTTTAGACAGTCTTATGACTTAGAAAATCTCCATGATCTCATGAACTCCATCAGTTGTCAGATATCAGTAGTATTCCGCCAATCAATGAAATTTAATAACTCAGCCCATGTTCAGTTTAGTAAATCATGTTTAGAGTCTATTCAGATAAGAGTAGGAACTAGCACCGAGTGAACCCAAGGATGGAAACACACACTATCAGATGAGGGTATGATTTTTAGAAGTCATCCTTGAGTTTCAAAACTATATAGCCAACATAGGTTGAGACATCAACACTGTCCGATGAGGGTTGATGAGGTGGGTAAACACTATCAGATGAGGGTCCCACTATTCTTGTTTAGGGGGGCTCTATCAAACAAGGGGCACCCACAACTTGTCTTTACCAGTGGCGTGGTATTGACACCCTTCCAATTGGGGTTACATATTAGACCCCAACTCAGCCACAATGGTATATTAGGGGCATGTCGATTACATAAATACTTCCCACAGTTTCATCTTATAGAATCTGGATTGTTAGACACAGTCAATCAATCTCAGTAACAGAACTCAGATAGTTCTTCAGATTTTAGTACTGTCTGATACATTCAACTCAGATACAGTATAGGACTCAACTAGTTCCATTAGATTCAGGACTGTCAGATACAATCACTCATGTTATCAGTTATATCGGTTATCAGTATGTCATATTATCAATATCCAGATTTAGTAATTATGTTATCACGGTATCAGTGTCAGTTATAATGTCTCATGCATATATTTTCACGCTCATGATAGTCAGTCTGCTATTGTTATTGTTCATGCATATGAACTACATGCATTCAGCCTACCTCACATGCATACCAGTACATTTAAAGTACTGATGCATTTGCGTTATGGTGTCTTATACCATAGGTTCAGAGACACGAGCTCTAGAGCACCAGTAGATTCCAGTCTCAACTGTCAGAGTTAGTAGTGAGTCCTCATATTTAGAGGACATGATCACTATTTTATTATCTCAGTAATTAATTTATTAGTTGGAGTTAGTTGGGGACATGTCCGATCAACTTCTTATTCAAACAATCACGTTTTAGAGGCTTTCCAGATTACAGTATGTTCAGATAGCTTATTTCAATTATTTTGGGTATTTCATACCCCTCTAAGATGTTATATTTTTATCAAATACTATGTCTCAATTTTGAACCTTATGTTCTTTCAGTTCATGTTTCCACATTATAAAGTATTTCATGCAGTATACAGGTACAGATATCAGTCATGGGTTAGCTTATGGTCCTTCGGGGTCATGAGTACCGTGTAGTACTAGATCTGGGGCATTAAAAACTTAGTATCAGAGCCTAAGGTTCAATAGAGTCCTAGGAATCTGAAAGTCGCATCTAGTAAAGTCTTGTGCATGGGTGTGTGGCGCGCCATATTTATGTACAAGAGGCTATAAGATGTTTCAGGAACAGTTTTCCATCTCTCAATATTCATATCATGCCAGTGAGCATAATCTCAAGTCAATTTCTCAGTCTAATACATTTCTCTCTTTCTTCTATAGAACATTCCTCCTAAAAGAACAAATGGGAATTAGTTAACCCCTCAGCCCAAAGAACCTTTGGGCGAACATGTTTTTCATGCAGAGTTTTGAGCTACATTCACTACTCTTACTAACTCAGTTACTGCTTAGAATGAATGACCAACTATCATTCTAGTCAATCCAGTGGCGAATTCAACTGCATCCAGGATTTGGGACTTCACCCAAATGAATCCTCTATCTTTTCTCGAGTCTAAGTCAGATGAGGACCCTCAAGAATTCCTAGATCAGGTTCAGAAGGTTATTGACATAATGGTGGTTACTTGTAGTGAGAGTGCTAAGCTAGCTTCATTTCAGTTGCAGGATATTGCTCACACTTGGTTTAAATAGTAGAAGTCAGAAAGGCTAGATGATGCAGGGCTTGTTGAGTGGGAGGAGTTTGCTTCTACTTTCCTTGATAGGTTCTTTCCCATAGAGCTTAGAGAAGCTAAGGTGTTAGAATTCATCAACCTCATGCAGGTCAACATGACGGTGAAAGAGTATTATCTTAATTCTACTTAATTAGCCAGATATGCCCCTCATGTGGTTGTAGATAGCAGGGCTAAGATAAGTAAGTTCATTTCAGGGGTGAATGATAGCGTGGTTAATGGATGCAGATCCACCATGTTGAATAGTGACATAACTTTAGCCAGGCTCATGACTCATGCTCAGCAGATAGAGGAGCAGAAGATTAAGTAGAGAGAGAAGAAGAATAAGAGAGCAAGGACAGGTAGCTTTAATTTTACTAAGCCTAAGTCAGAGGGAGGCAATCGTTTTTAGATTCATCCTAAGTCATCAGTTCCAGCTTCTTTATCATCCAGTGCTCTAGTTCCTAAGTTCAGAGAGGGTAACAAAGATGGAGTGACAGGTCTCAAGGCAGTGTTAGCAGTGCTCGAACTAATCTCTTTTGTCAGAACTGTGGTAAAAACCACAAGGGTATGTGCAGAGCTGGCATCGATGTTTGTTTTGGTTGTGGAAAGCTGGACCACAAAGTCAGAGACTACCTTCAGTTAGGTTATCAGATTTATTTTCGCTCCTCAGCTTAGTTCGGTCTCCCAAATCAGCAGGTTGCCACCTCCAGTACTATTAATGGGCAACGCCCAAACTGACTCTATGCTCTCCAGTCTCAGTAAGATTGGGAAAATTCTCCTGATGTGGTTACTGGTACGTTACAGATCTTTCATGTGCATGTTTACTTTTTGCTAGATCCAGGTATTTCCTTATCTTTTGTTACTCCCTATATAGCAGTTGATTTCAAATCAGTCCTGAAATTCTAGTAGAGCCCTTTTCAGTCTCTACCCCAGTTAGTAAAACCATCATAGCTCGGTGGGTATACAGGAACTGCCCGATTATGATATTTTAGAAAGTCACTTCAACAGATCTAGTCGAATTAGAGATGACTGATTTTGATGTCATTATCGGCATAAATTAGCTTCATTCCTGCTATGCCACAGTGGACTGCAGAAATAGGATAGTCCAATTTCAGTTCCCAAATAAACCCGTCCTTGAGTGGAAGGGTAGTGTATCCGCTTTCAGGGGTCAGCTTATTTCCTACCTTCAGGCAAGAAAAATAACATCTAAGGGATGTATCTATCATCTTGTTTATGTTAAGGATTCCAGTTTTGAAACTTTCAGACTTAAATCTGTTCCAGTTGTGAATAAATATTCAGATGTTTTTTTCGAAGATCTTTCAAGAATTCCTCCCAAAAAGGAAATAGACTTCGGTATTGATCTTCTTCCAAATCTCAGCCTATCTCTATTTTGCCATATAGAATGGCATTAGTAGAACTCAAAGAATTAAAAGAACAGTTAGAGGATCTCCTAGATAAGGGATTCATCAGGCCTAGTATTTCCTCGTGGGATGCACCAGTATTATTCGTGCGCAAGAAGATGGTTCTCTCAGAATGTACATAGACTACCGTCAACTTAATAAGGTCATGGTCAAGAACAAGTACCCTCTTTCCAGAATTAATGACTTATTTAACCAACTTCAGGGTGCCAGTTATTTCTCTAAGATAGACCTCAGATCCGGCTATCATCAGCTCAGAGTCAGAGAATGTGACATTCTAAAAATAGATTTCCATACTCGGTATGGTCACTTCGAATTCCTAGTCATGTTATTTGGTATTACCAATACCCCAGCAGCTTTTATGGACTTGATGAGCCGTGTGTTTAAACAATACTTGGACATATTCATCATAGTCTTTATAGATGATATTCTGGTCTATTCCCGCAGTGTGCGAGATCATACAGACCATCTCAGAACAGTACTTTAGACTCTCAGAGATCATCAGCTATTCGACAAATTCAGTAAGTGCAAATTTTGGCTAAGGTCAGTAGCATTCCTTAGTCACATCATTTCGGGTGATGGCATTAGAGTAGATCCTCAAAAGACCGAAGCGGTAAAAAACTGGCCTAGACCTGTCTCTCCATCAGATATCAGGAGTTTCTTGGGTTTGTCTAGCTATTATAGATGATTTATTAAGGGATTTTCTTCTATTGCATCCCCTATGTCCAGATTGACTCAGAAGAAAATCAAGTTTCAATGGTCAAGTCCTTACAAGAAGAGTTTTCAAAAGTTAAAGATTCGACTCACCTCAGCTCCAGTTTTAGCTCTTCCAAATGGTCCAGATGGGTTCGTAGTGTATTGTGATGCATCCAAAGTGGGTTTAGGTTGTGTCCTCATGCAGCATGGTAAGGTCATAACCTACGCCTCCAGACAACGTAAACCCCATGAGAAGAATTATCCTACTCATGATCTTGAGTTAGCAGTCATAGTCTTTGCCTTAAAGATTTAGAGGCATTATCTCTATGGAGTTCATGTAGATATCTTCATAGATCATAAGAGTCTTCAGTACGTCTTTTCTTAGAAAGATCTCAATGTTCATCATAGAAGGTGGTTAGAGCTCTTAAAAGATTATGACATGAGTGTCCTCTATTATTTGGCAAGGCCAATATAGTGGTTGATGCTCTCAGTAGACTATTTATGGGTAGTGTTGCTTATATGGATGACAGTAAGAAGAAGTTAGCTCGGGAAGTACATTAGTTTACCAGACTAGGTGTTCGCTTAGTCTATACAGATGAGGGTGATATATGGGTTCAGAATAGTTCAGAATCATCTCTAGTTTCCGAGGTAAAAGAAAAGCAAGATAGAGATCCTAGCCATGTAAAGTTGAAAGAATTAGTTCAAGATAAAAAAGTAGAGGCTTTCTCCCAAGGGGGAGATGGTGTTTTACATTGTCAGGGCCGTCTCTGTGTTCCAGGTGTAGATGACTTAAGGCAGTGAATTCTTGCAGAAGCACATGGTGTGCGCTACTTTATTCATCCAGGGGCCATAAAGATGTACCGCAACTTGTGGGAAGTCTATTGGTGAAGTGGGATAAAGAGAGATATTGCATAGTTTGTGGCTAAGTTCTCTACATATCAGCGGGTTAAGATAGAGCATTAGAAGCCTAGTGGTCCTATACAGGAGTTCATTATTCCTACTTGGAAGTGGGAAAAAGTGAACATGGACTTCATGATGGGTTTGCCTCGAACTCGTCATCAGCATGATTCAGTTTGGGTCATTATAGAAAGGATGACCAAATCAGCCCATTTTCTTGCAGTTCATACCTCTTATTCAGCTGAGGATTATGCTAGACTCTATATTAGGGAGTTGTTCAGATTACACGACATTCCATTGTTTATTATTTCAAACAGAGGTACCCAGTTCACTTCTCACTTCTGGAAAGTATTCCAAAAGGGTCTTGGTACCCAAGTTCATCTCAGTACAGCCTTTTATCCTCATACAGATGGTCAAGCAGAAAGGACCATTCAGACTTTAGAAGATATGCTACGGGTGTGTGCAATTGATTTCAAGAGTAGTTGGGATGACCACTTGCCTTTGATTGATTTTGCATACAACAACAACTATTATTCCAGTATTCGGATGGCTCCATTCGAAGCTCTCTATGGTAGGAGATGTATATCTCTGATTGGTTGGTTTGAAGTTAGTGAGGCCTCAATCACAGGGCCTTACTTAGTATTCGATGCCTTAGAAAAAGTTAAGTTGATTAGAAAAAGACTCCAGGCTTCTCAGAGCCGACAGAATTCTTATGCAGATATTCATAGAAAAGATCTCGAGTTCAAGATTGGTGACTATGTCTATATAAAAATCTCTCCCATGAAGGGATTGAAGTAATTCGGCAAGAAAGGGAAACTTAGTCCCCGATATGTCGGTCCCTTTAAGATTCTCAGTCGATTTAGCAAGGTAGCTTATACGCTCAAATTGCCTTCAGATCTAGCCTCAGTTCATCCAGTATTCTATGTCTCTTTGCTCAAGAAGTGCATAGGTGACCCAAAAGTTATAGTCCTATTCAGAGCATTGATGTTCAGAATAGTCTCTCTTATGAGGAGATTCCAGTCGAAATCCTAGACTATCAGACTCGTAGACTGAGGAAAAAAGAAGTCCCTCTAGTTAAAGTTCTTTGGCGAAATCAGTCTGTCGAGGAAGCTACTTGAGAAGCAGAAGCAGACATGCGTACCAAGTATTCTTACCTCTTCTCCACCAACTCAGATCAAGCTCAAGGTAACAGTCCTCCTTAAGCTTACTCAGTTTCATGTTCAGTATTCATCACAAACTTGGTATCAAGTACCATTGCATATTCAGTCATGCATTCATGTATTAGTTCAGTTATATAACTATACATCAGACATACATTCTCATTGTAAGAAACTTAGTTCCACAAAACACTCAGTCATGCATTCATGAATCAGTTACACATGCATCAGATATGCATGTTCAGTATGATATATTCAGTTATCAGTCATGTCACTCATGATATCATGTTTTAGTTATTCATGTTTAGTATGTATGTTAGTTTATGTTTTTCCCTCACTCTCAGTTTCATTCGAGGATGAATGTTCTCAAGGGGGAGATATTGTAATACCCTGTACCTTTTTCTAGCTTGAGATCGTCTCAAAAATATTAAGAGCTTTCTTTGAAAGATTAATCCACTTTTGTACATGTGTTATTTTTAAGATTATCATTTTTTTTCATGTGGGAAATTCAATAAGCTTTCCATCGATATAAAATTTGCCAGAATCCGATAAACAGGTAAAAAGTTATGACTATTTCAAGTTCCCATCATAAAACAACGCCATATTGGTTAGTGCCCCACCGCGTCACAAACTAAAATGGCAATTGTCCTTTTCCAGTTTCTCAAGGTGATTTCCTCCACGTCTCGCCAAAGTTCCAGGTCGCAAAAGAAGGGGCAATGCGATGGCTCCGCGTCACGTCATCCCTCAGTTATCCAATCGTCAAATTCTAGGGGTCCAATTTGGGAAATTTTTATTGAAATTACAAGACACGTCTAGGGTTAAAAGGGTCAATTTCTCATCCCTATTTAAGACCATTAACACATGATTCAACCACTTTTCACCCAAAATACACTCTCTTCTCTCAAAAACCTCTCAAGAACAACCTAGGGTTTTTCATTAAAAGATTCAGAATCAAGAATTTCCTCCGTAAATCTTTGTGTATTTATGAACCAAGGTATGCATAGTGTTCATTCATGGACTCATTTCTTCCATTAAGCCCAAGAATCCCTTTTCTAAATTCAATTTTATGGATTTTCTTATGAATTTCAAGATTGGGCTGCTTTTGTTCATGTGGATAGTGAGAAATTGAATTATACTCCATGTTGGGTGATAAATTTTATGTGGGTTAAATTATTATTGATATAGATTCATGCAAACCTATGACTAAACCCTTGAATAATGAAATTAGAATTGAATCATGATGTTTAATTATTGTACAATGATGTTTACATATACCATGCCTACAATATGTTTGATTAAATGCCTAGATGAAGGA
Source organism: Capsicum annuum (assembly GCF_002878395.1). Classification (NCBI taxonomy): domain Eukaryota; kingdom Viridiplantae; phylum Streptophyta; class Magnoliopsida; order Solanales; family Solanaceae; genus Capsicum; species Capsicum annuum. The sequence continues at coordinate 125,694,638 of NC_061111.1, forward strand.
AAAG
>NC_061111.1:125697641-125711038 GCF_002878395.1 Capsicum annuum
AGAAGTTGTAGGCAGAAGGGAAAAGTGATCAAGAACGGCGGGTTGGGAGTTGGGGGGTTGGGGGAGAGGACTCAGCAATGCCGGGGGGAGGGGGAGTTTATCAAGAATAGGGACCTGGGTGGTTGGAGGTGGGGGATAAATTATTTTTTATTAAAAAATAATTTATTATGTAGGTCCAACATAGCTCCAACGTGGCACGTGTATGATGCACTCTCTGTAGTGAGAGTGGTATAATTTTTTGGAAGTGCTAAAAAATTCATATAAAAGTTGTTTAGGGGGGTAAATAATTACTCATAAAGTTAAAGTGTTAAAGTGAGTTAAGGAGACAAGTTTGAGGGGAGGGGGAGTTTTATGCCTTTTTCCTATATTTAAACCACAAAACTACATATAAATGAAATCGTAGGCATGAAGAGAGCAAATAATAAACTTTAAAATAAAAATAACATTAAAAAGAAAAGAAAGAGAAGAAGTTAGTTGTTAATAGCAAAGAAAGAGAGAGAATGAAATACATCCCAAAAAAATAAAATCCCATTTATGTTGTCGGTTAACATATTGATTTGGATAAAAAAAACTGTATTTCAAAATTTTATGTAAGAGATTGGGCGAGCTTACAATATCTGAAAGAATACGCTTAAGAAAGTTGTGAAAGAGTTCTAAATGAACTCTACTGTTTTTATTTCTAGTTTAGGTGTATGCGCTTGCGCGTGTACCTCACTTTCTTGAGTTCAAACATTACACTAAAAAGGATATTTGCTTAAATAATAAAGATGAATACAATAATTAAATTCAACATCTTTTGGAGAATTAATTTAATTAAACCTAACATTTACCAAAAAAAATTCTCAAAGCTGATCGACATTCATCTATCACCTGTAAACTGCAACAAAACAATGTGATGATAAAGACATCAAAATAATATAATTGAATCTAATCAGTACACAAAAAAAAATTTAAAGTCGTTCAGCACTCATCTACCACCTGTAAACTATAACAAAATAATACGACAATAGAGATATCAAAATAATACAACTAAACTTTACTTTTACACAAAAAAAAATATCAAAAAAGAGATTAAAAAAATATGATTAAACCTAACATTTACCTAAAAAAGTTGTTCAAAGCCGACAGACATTCGTCTATTGCCTGTATATTTATCTACGACCTATAAACTACAATAAAATAATATAATAGTGATCACAAAACTTTAGTTTTGATGAAAATAATTCTTGTCTGAGTGAAAATTTTGACACTAAAGAATGACTTGAATGAAAACAAAAAAGATATATATATACACACACGTTGAATTCTATTATGTTGATAAAAATAGTGAAGAAGTTGAGAGTTAGAAAATTAAGCATCCACCAATCTAGACATACAATCAAATCAAGTTAGATGAACATCAATCATATTTTTCCAATAAGTAAACCAGGTTCTTCTCCAGTTTAACATGTATCTCAATATTTATAGAAGTATTTTCCTAATAAAGTCCTATTTTAGGAGTATTTTTCTACCATATTTTTGGAGTATTTTTCTAATTGATCTGTACAAAGAAAAATATTAATTGATTCTCCTTCCATATATTTTAGGAGTCTCATATATTTTAGGAGTCTAGTTAATATAATAAAAATAATTAAATAATAAATTGAAGAAAATAGGAAAAAGATAATTTTGTGTAAAGTAGAGTCTTTTAATGAAGGATAAAAAGTTCAAATCACTTTTTTAAGGGTCTTCACACTTTTAATATATTATAGATTATAAATATAGATATAGATATAGATATAGATATAGATTATTATTAATATTATTATTATTATTAAATTATTAGGAATTTTTTTTTCTTTCGCATAATCTTATTGGATTAAGGAGTTTAGTTAATTTTTTTCTTTTTTGATTACGTTTTATCTTTCTGTCTTTTTTTTTCTTTACCCTTTGTGAAGGTAAAAATTAAAAACAAGCAAAAATCATATAGATAATTATTATTGTTTCTAATAACTGTTTTATTTTTCAATCAACAATTCAAATAATTTATTTTATAATTTAAATATTTTTTTTTGAAATTATCTCGTTGTTTTACTAATTTATGATGCATATAAATATTTATTGTTGCATTCAAATTTAAAAATAATCTTAGTTATTCAATTAAAAAATATACGAAAACTTTTACATAAGATAATGAGTTAATAATAATCTTTATAATTACTATTAATATTGTTGTTGTTGTTGTTATTGTTGTTATTGTTGTTGTTGTTGTTGTTGCTATTTATTATTATTATTATTATTATTATTATTATTATTATTATTATTATTATTACTGCTATTACTACTAATGTTATTATTATTAATTTTATTATTTTAATTATTACTATCACTACTACTACTATTGTTTAGTAAGATTGCACGTTTAGGATTGAACTACATATGTGTACTACGCTGTACTTTTTGAATTACGGAGTGATAATGATAAAGAGTTGGGATAACACTAATTAATTCAAATTCAAATTAAATAATGATAAGCACTAAGAGTGGAGATAAAACTAAAACTCTAAAATTATAAAGGTAGTTATAATTAGTATAAATTCAAAATTGTTATCTGACTAGAATATCTTTTTTGTTTCTGAAAGTCCTGATTACTTGGGTTATAATAATTATTTTTTATTGTTATTATTAGTAATACTACTTGGGTGATAATCATGTTTATTTTTTATTTTCATTTTTTATCTTTACTTTAATTTTTTTTATCCACTATACATACTCCTCCTTCTATTATTATTACTATCAATAATATTACTACTGTTACGTACTACCATTATTATTATTATTATTATTATTATTATTATTATTATTATTATTATTATTATTATTATTATTATTATTATTATTATTATTATTATGTAAATTATTTACAGATTATAAGATATAGATTTGAAAAGGTAAGAGCCTATTAGAACTCTTTAATTATAGTTTCTATATTTTAAGATAATATTTTTTTAAAAAAAAAAGATAATTTATTTCAAATTCGAATATTAAATATTTTAATTAAAAAATTTTACTACGGTATTTACAACCTTATCCTAAAAATGCCACGTGGATTTCTATTGTGCTGTCACTTGAATTCTCGTGGTACTTTTAGTTTTGCTTTTATATATACTAGTATAGGTACCCGCACTATAAGCAAAATCTTTTTGTAAAATATTTATTAACAAATGTTAGCTTATTCATTTTAAAATAAGAAAATTAATTAATTTACAGTTAGTTTAGATGTTTTGATATGAAAAGAATAATATCAGTTTCTCTAGTTATATTCCATTGGTTGATTTTTTGAAATATTAAATAATTATTAATTTTGTTGTTGGACATTTACCTTTATATTAATCAATTAAAACATGTAATTACAATTTTTTCATTTCAAATTTTAATTTTTTTCCCTATCAATTCAACCTCAACAACTAACAACACTCTTCTTAAAAAGTTTAATTTTGAATTCCAATTCAAACACTAAAAGTATTTAATTATGTCAATTACAAAACTTCTAATTTTAAATTTTAAATTTCACCACTCACAAAAATTAAGTATATACGATTTATTATTTTATTTTAAATTTATAAAGTATGTTCTACTGCTCGTAATTTTTCATTGTTTGATTTTATTATTAATATCTTTTAAGTATTTTATTTATACTTGTTATTATATCTTCTAAATTAATTCAACTAAGATCTCTCAAATCCCCCCTCCTCCCAAATGACACACCCAACCCCCTCATCTACCTCTACCCCACCATCAAATAATTCAACTTATATGTTGCACGTTTTTTTAGAGATTCTTCTCTTTTATGACTTTTTTATTTTAAAAATTCTTATTTTTTATGGCAATAGACATATTTTCTTACCTAATGGATATATTTAATATTTTTTTAAAAAAATATACAATTCTAAATTATTAATTTTAATTAATAAACATTAATTTGCATCACATTATATAAGAAAGAAGCTTAATTTCTCAATAAACGTCAACATGACTAAACTTCTCCATACAAGTTGATCTTTTTTCATGTATTCAAATTTATTTATATTTAGCAAAAATCAAACAAATAAAATTAGATTTAAAAAGATCATTTACTTGAATCTAGACTTGAAAGTAATAGATAAAAATTAACCTGTTAAATATAATAGTAAAAAGTTAAACAAAAAAAAATCTAAAAAGTGAAGAGTATGAAGAATATAATGATCAGTAACAAAAAAGAAGAAGAAAGAAACTTAAAATTATATATCAACGTAAGAGTATATATAAGAGAGGTTAAGAAGATAAAACTTTATACCAATTCAACTATTTTTAAAATTGAAACTCAACATCAAATAAATATTTACTTACTTGAATTCAGAGATGGATAAAATAGAAAAAAATAACCTGCTGAAGCTCATGATCAATAACCTATTATTGTAGGAGTATATACAAGAGAAGCTAATGATCAATAACCTATTATCGTAGGAGTATATACAAGAGAGAGGTTAAGAAGATAAAACTTCACTCCATCTCAAATTTCTTTGAATTCAAATTTAAATATCATACCAGTTATTATAAAAAGATCAGGTTGTTACTCTTTCTTATTTATACTTTTTTTAAAAATAATACATATTTATCTTATAATTCTTATTTGGATAAAATAACATATTTGAAATTGTTATTTAAAATTTTACGTTGTTACATTATCCATTACACAAACACAATTTAATATTTATAAAAAATATTTTATGAATTGTTTTAATTACTACCACTATTGTAATTATTATATTATTATTACTATTTAAACTACTACAGTTATTGTTGTTGTTGTTGTTAATAACATGTTGTTGCTGCTACTACTAATACTAATGTTATTACCAATTATTATTCTTATTATTACTAATATTATAAATATTATTATTATTATTATTATTATTATTATTATTATTATTATTATTATTATTATTATTATTATTATTATCACTACTACTCCTATGTTTTCATTTTAAATCAAAAGTACTACTATTTGTATTAATTTTATTTTTATCTTTCCCTAATGTGTAAATAAATTATATTTAAATATATTTTAGAACATTTAAATTTTAAAAGAGATAAGCTTGAAATAGTAAATGTCTATTTGAACTATTTAATTATGATTTCTATTTTTTAGATATTGAAAGTATTTTCTTTAAAGGACCATGTAATTTAAATTCAAATACTTAATTTTTCAATTCAAAATTTTTATTACAATATTTTTTAACTTTGTCCTAAAAACTACCACGTTTTTAATATCTTGCCACTTGACTTCTTGTCTTGCTTTTAGTTGTGCATATATATATATATATATTAGGAGTTTATTAATATCATAAAAATAATTAAATAATAATTTGAGGAAATAATAACTGACAATTTTGTCTATTGCGGAGTCTTATAATAAAGGGTAAAAAGTTTAAACAACATTTATAAGATCCTTCTTCACACTTTTAATATAACTAGTTTAGGTGTACGCGCCTCGTGCGTGTACCCCACTTTATTGAGTTTAAACGTTACATTAAATAGGATATTTGTTAAAATAATAAAGATGAATACAATAATTAATTCAACATCTTCTGGATAATTTATTTAATTAAACCTAACTTTTACCCAAAAAATTTCTCAAAGCCGATTGACATTCATCTACCATTTGTAAATTGTAATAAAATAATACGATGATAGAGACATCAAAACAATATATTTAAATCTAACCTTTACATAAAAATTTTCTCAAAGCCGTCCAACACTCATTTACCACCTGTAAACTATAACAAAATAATACGACAATAGAGATATCAAAAAATACAACTAAACTTTACCTTTAAATAAAAAATTCTCAAAACAAAGATATAAAAATAATACAAATAAACCTAACCTTTACCTAAAAAAATTCCTCAAAGCCGGCTGACATTCATCTATCACCTATAAATTCATCTATGACCTGTAAACTACAACAAAATAATACAATAGTGATCGCAAAGCTTCAGTTTTGATGAAAATAATTCTCATCTGAGCGAAAATTTTGACACTAACAATTGACTTGAATGAAAATAAAGAAGATATATACACACATGTTGAATTATATTATATTGACAAAAATAGTGAAGAAGTTGACCGTTAGAAAATTAAGCATCCACCAATCTAGACATGCTATCAAATCAAGTTAGATGAGCATCAATCATATTTTTCCAATAAGTAAACTAGTTTTTGTCTAGATTAACATGCATCTCAATATTTATAAAAGTATTTCCGTAATGGATTCCTATTTTAGGAGTATGTGTAATGAACCGAGACTACCCCTTAGTCATCACACGGTGCTTACGACCCCGAATGACCACAAGTTAACCCATGAATGATATCTGTTGTGAGTACTGAATAATAATACTATAATTAATACTGAAAATGGGTTGAAATACCTTAAGGTTCAAACATCTAAAATACTGATAAATAACAATATCTGATAAAAACTGAACACTGTTTGAAAACTAGTCTGAAAAGCCTCTAACTGAATCTTTCTGAAAGTGAAGTTGATGAGACAATCCCCCAACTAACTCCATCTACTAAAATACTGCTAAGCTGAAGTACTGAAATAAAAATATATCCTCGATAGATGAGGACTCACTGCTAAATCTACTGGCTGAATCTGGCTAAGCGCGATCAGGAACCTGAGCATCCGAACCTATGATATGAAACATCATAGCATAGAAAAGTATGCGTCATTACATGGAAATGTACTGGTATGCTAGATGAGGTAAGACTGAATACAATGGTTCATATGCATGAACAATAACTAACTAAATGATACAGAGTAACTGACCATAAGAGTATATGTTTACTACAACTGAGCTTTTATGAAGCTAAGTACTGAGTTCTGATAACTATAGAACTGATATCTGAAATTACTGATAACTGAATTACTGATACTGATTGACTGTGTATGACAGTCCCGATTTTGTAAAACTGAGCTGAGTTCTAAACTGAATCCTGAAACTGAAACTGTGGGAGGTAATCATCTAACCAACATGCCCCAAATGAGAGAAGATAACTGAGATGGGTCCAATCTATAACCCCAATTGAAAGGGTGTTGTACCGTGCCACGGGTAAAGACAACTGCTGTGGAGTCAGTCCTAACTAACGGGTGACCCCTGAGATTAGTCCTAATCTAGCAGGTGATCCCTGAGTATGTCAATCCTATCTAACGGGTGATCCCTAGTATGTCAGTCTTATTTAACGGGTGACATCTCATAACCTACACTGGCTATGTAGTTCTAGATCTTAGGGATTGCTTCTAGGGACCCAGTCCTAACTAACGGGTGTGCCCCCATACCTAGGCTCGCTCGATGTTGAATCTTACTCCCAACTAAAAGACACTGAACTGAGTATACTGAAATGGACTGGACTGATACTGAGATTTCTGAGTTTTTCTAAGTCTTGTAACTGACTGAATTCTAGAGAGTTCTATAATAGACTAAGAGTACTACTGATCGTGACATGACTGATACTATTCTGTAACTGACACTGGCTCTAATTAACAGCTAGATTGTCGAGTATAAGGGTGTACAAACTAAACCGCTAATTCAAACCGAACCGATGAATCAAAGCAAATCGAGGAGAAAAACTGACTTATGGTTTTGGTTTGATTGGTTTGGTGTTGGAAAAAAACCCGATCATTCTTGATTTGATTTGGTATTAGCAAAAATAAAATCAAACCGAACCCAAACCAAACCGACATAATACATATATAATTTTAATTTCTTATATGAAAAAAATATTGCTTGTAATCTACTTTCTAATTACTTTTATTACTTTTTTATATTCAGAAAATAGATATATATTCTTGGTATTTAATTATAGTATTTGTCCATTAGTAACAAATTAATACAAAACCCAAGTATAATATAAAACTCTTCAATTGCTTCACTTTATATTTTACTTTCCAAGTTTTCAGAGAGTTCTCATTATTTTCTCATCTTACTTTCATCTTACTTTTCTCGTTCTCCTCATTCATCAAGTTGTGATTTAGGTTGTTTCTCTTCTTTCTCTTTTTTCTTATGGAATTATCTTATAGTTAATTATTTTATGGAGTTAAGCTTTTAATAAGTTGTCTCCAATTCTTCATTCTTTTGTATGCTCACATTTTATGTGAAGGGAACTTTTATACAAGCTACTATAACTATTGACTTAGAAATTGAACCACCGAGTATCCACATAATATTACTTTGAGAGATAATAGTTTAGACGTCTTAGTAATTTGCCAACTTAATTTTTATTGGAACTACTCTATGACCCATTTTTTTAAATCTTTTTAGTGAAACATTTAATTTTTTCTTCAATCACATTATAATTATAAAAAAATCGAAAAAACCAAAATAACCAATTAAAACCGAAATAAAAAACCGATTATATATTGGTTTGATTTGGTTTATTGATTTAGAAAACCGACGTTATTGGTTTGGTTATATTTTAATGAAAAATTGAACCAACCCGACCTATGTACACCCCTAGTTGGGTATTAAATACCCCCAGAACTCGATACCATGGAAAATAAAGCAAAGCATCATCTTGAATAACATAACAATGTTCACTTGGTCATAATTCATTCATAGGAACATTTCATCAAACACTTGTAATGCATTAACTTGTACATGGATGGGATCACATAATAACATGTCATGCATTCACTAGTCAATTCACATAAACATTTTATCAAACACTTGTAGAGCATAAGCTTGTTCATCTACTAACATGTCATGATTTCATCACTTTATTCACATGGACATTCTATCAAACACTTGGGGAGCACAACTTCATGCACATAGTCATTGATAACATATAAACATGGCAACTACAATGCCCAAATTACAATTCCGTGGGTTTAGCATGCAATTCATATAATTCTCAATAAAATTACTAATCTAATTTCATGAATCATATAATAATCATAGATTAAAATCCAATTAACATCATAGACACATTAATCACTTTGTAAATTCAAGAGTTTATCAAGATAATCACATATTCACCACACATTCTATTAAATTTCATGAAACTTGCACTTAAATCATGGATTGAACCCCAGCTACTATCATGAACATGAATTCAATCTAATTCAAGCATGGAAATCATAAATCTGATATCTTGTATATTTAAAAAGGGATTCTTGAACTCTATGGGTGAGAGAAACCCATAGATGAACACCTAACATACCTGAGAAGAAGAGTTCTTGAAGGTTCTTGGAGAGATTCTTGAGGATTGACCTTGATTCTTGAACTAGGGTTTGTTTTCTTGAGAGAGAACTACCTCTTGATTTTGGGGAGAGTGAATAATGAAGGGTTTTACACGTTTTTAGGGCTTAAATCCCACATCTGAGTGGAATAAAATCATGAGAAAAGACTGTTTTAACCGTGGGCGCAACTTTAATTTTTCATAAAATTTTTCCAATCTGGACCCCTAGTGCGACGCAACACTATTGCGCTAGGTCACTGGAAAATGACGACTGAGAAATTGCATGGTGGCGCGATGCGGTAAAATTGCGTTGCCACCTTGGACGCGACCTGGAAGCTCACCGCGACGCGATGGTATCGCATCGGGACACTGAAAAAGGAAAATTCTGAAATTGAGCCTTGGCGCTAAGCTCCAATATCGCGGAGGCTCACTAGTTTTTGACAATTACCATTTTAGCTGGCTTCGTGATGCGCCGATGGCTCAGGTGGTACACTGTCTTACTAAAATGGCTTTAACTCTTCGCCTGGGTGTTAGATTTGGGCGAATTTGGTATCGATGGAAAGCTTATTCAATTTTCCACACAACTAAAAGTCAAAATCTTGAAGATTCCACATGTATAAAAGTGTATTCATCTTTAAAGCAAGTCTTTGATATTTTTTGGGACGAATTTAAGCTAGGTAAAAGTACGGGGTGTTACAGTATGTTGCTATCCTATTTTAGGAGTATTTTTCTAATTGATCTGTACAAAGAAAAATATTACTTGATTCTCCTTCCGTATATTTTAGGAGTCTAACTTATATAATAAAAATAATTAAATAACAAATTGAAGAAAATAGTGAAAAAATAATTTTGTCTAAAGGAGAGTTTTTAATGAAGGATAAAAAGTTCAAATCACTTTTCTAAGGGTGTTCACATTTTTAATATATTATAGATTATATATTATCAATTATAGATTATAGATTATATATATATATATATATATATATATATAGATATAGATATAGATATAGATATCGATAGATAGATGAATATATTTGGGAAGTTCGCAATAGTGGTATTATGTATGATTATTAGTATATCTATCTATCTATCTATCTATCTATCTCTCTCTATATATAATTCTTGCAGTTGTTAATTTATAAGAAAACATTAATTAAGTTCGCAATATGTACTGCAAACAAATCGTAAAAACAAGGTAGTTCTATTGCAAACTTAATTAAATTTTTGTTGTTTAAAAGATTTGGTTGTAGTTCGTAGGACCAACTGCGAACCCCCAAAAGATAATAAAAATAAACGAACATGAGTATTTATATATAAAAATATAATTTTTTTCATTAAATATTTATTCTATTAAGGTATATGTAGTTTTCAAAATCATTACTACTAAAATAAAATAAAAAAAATATAATTAATTTTATTTTAAACTTCTAAAATAAGAATTAAGTTGATCTAACTATCGAAATCATGATTGATACTTGAGTAACTATTAATAGAAATTACCATTAGATTATTTGAGACGAGAGAAGTCTATGAAATAGTAAGATATTAGAATCCTGAAAATATGATTCCACAATTAGGGCATCTCCAACTACCATTCAAATACAGAGAATCTCTATATTTGGAGAACATCAATTCCACCCCATAACTTTATTTTACACTACCAAAAAATTCTTCTTTCTCTCTTTAATATATTATTATTATTTTTATTTCTTTTATATTTTCTTATTTCATAAAATAAATTCTTTTATTTTTCTTATTTTTTTTTATATATAATCCCCTAGAAAATGCATATTCTTTTCAAAATCTTCATGTAATACAAAATTATTTTTCTCCAAATTTTAAACTAACATAAATTGCAAGTAACTATTATTATATATTATTCATATCAATGGATAATGCAAATAAAAGTGAATCATTGATGAAATACTATTAAATAAATATTACATCATGATAAATTTTTTTTAAATTTATACATAAATAATAAACTTTCAAAATTATTAAGTTGCTCCCATAGATGCTCTATTAATACATTACAAAGTTTAAAATGAGCATTTTTGTCCTTAATTTTCTTATATCTAGCTAAAAATTATTCAAATTTTAAAAATAAAGAAAATATTAATATAATATTAAAAATAAAAATATTATATTAAAAAATAATTAATGATATCATAGACTTAATTAATGATCTTATATAATTTATAATATGTTAAATTAAACATCTGATATTGTATAAATAATAATATAATAATTATAAAGTAAAATAGAGGGGCTGAATTGTGCATCTTCATTATTCACCCTTCCGATATGGAATTTAGAGAGTGAAATAAAGAGCGGTCCGTGATGACCACCACCCTCCAAATTACCCTCCAAATATAGATTTTACAAGGTAATTTGAAGGATGGCCGGTGATGATCTTAACTTTTAATCTGATAAAATAAGGATGAGGAGACAAGATTCACTGGAGATTTTGCGGTCGTTTTGTCTAAGCTATGGGATGGCACGTGTCTTCTTGGCTTCTGCCTTCCCACCAGGACCTCAATAACCAATATGAACCTGAATGACATTTATGCTGCGTGCAGTAATTGGTGATGCCATACTCTTTTGTTGTTTTTTGAGACAAAAGGTTCTCGTCTTTCTAACTAGCTATAAGTTTATACCTGTAAAAGCTACGACTAAAATTCTCAAGTGGATGTATCAACTTTTATTTTTATCACAGTGTTACAAGTTGTGCAGGAGCTGAGCATCTGCTTGTATCTTTAACTCTATAATTGGACGCATTATTATTGCATGTCCTCTTTCTGCCAGAAATATGTACCGTTCGAAACTATACAAATAATTCTTGGTGTTTAAGGTATAAACCTAAGTCCTTAAAAGGTTTTCTTGTCTAACTTGCTTTTGTTCACTTTGTCAAATGGACGATTGAGTCATTTATGATCTAATTCTTCCTTCGGCTTTCTAATTTACTTTTTCAGAAGAAAAAAAGTATAGATAATGTATCTTTCTTTAATTATTAACTGCAAGTTCTTTCAAATTTACTTAAATATAAATCACCAAATTTGACTGCGTGCTTGGATTTGGGTTGCTTTTCGATTCATTGTGTTGCATTGTGTTAATGCATTTTGGTTGAGTCTTTTGGAGTTCAATTGTAACACTTTGTAAATATAGGTTACGTATAAGCTCGTCAAATTCTTGCATCTGTCCCGGACTAGGAAAATTTTGTGTATGAGGTAAGGGTACCTATTATTATTTGTCTAGTTCCTGGTGCTCCGGACTATACTCAATTGGAGTACAGGGAGAAAAAGTGAGTATATTTTACCAATTAATACTATCATAACTTTAATTTAAGACTATAAGAATCAAAAATATTTTTTATTCTCTTAAATTCCGTGTCAAGTCAAAACAAAAAACGTATATTATTATGTTACTATGCCAAAAATTGATATTATTCCTTGAATCAAAGATCTATTAGAAACAACCTTCGAAGTGTGTCCCGACACCACCACACACGATGCCCCACACCACATGGCATGCCACTGTGAGCCCCGGGTCAATTACAGTGAGCCAAATAAGTGTTTTAAGTCAGAACTTTTATTCCACGATGTTTTGGATGTCTTTTCAAGAGCTAAAACACCCTACGGCTTGTTGTAAATATCCAAGGTCAGTTTCTACCCAATCCCCGTGATTATAACATCGATTTTACCGTGAATTAAAGCACATGAATCCCCTATTCTCATCCATAGATTCAAGGAGTTCGATGTGATATCATTGAAAGAGGATTTTTTTGGTAATTCTTCGTGAGGAAAGTCCGTGCTTAATTATAGCTATTAGAGGAATAATTGATGTTTGTGTGGCCTATTTGAAGGGCATCATAGCCATTTGGTGATTCTTGAAACTGTTAGAATATGAGCTTTGTGCCTTTGTCCAATAACCCAAGATTTTTCATAAGAGAGTGAGAACCTATGAAATTCGATCAAAGTCCTAAACTTTATCATCGTAATTGATGAAGTGGTATCGTTGAATATTGTTAGCACGTTTAACACGTCTTAGCGAGATTTGAGATCTATCGTTTTTATCAAACATTCTACGATATCTGAATAGACCATATGTGTGTGGGCCCTGGGGACAAGCTCTCATAGAGT
>NC_061111.1:125711138-125740635 GCF_002878395.1 Capsicum annuum
CTAATAAGGAAGGCAAAAATAAAACTAGTAAAATGAGAAAAAGACAAGAGAAGAAAGTAATATATCTGCAAAACCTAGTGAAGTCAATACAAGAGTTTCTAATAAAATCAAAGTATAAGGTAAGCATGTTGTATAATATATACAGAACTATCACTGAAATACAAAGCAAAGATCAGTCTGACAATGAAAGAGAGAGAGAGTAGGAATACTCCAACATCGAGAGCTCACCCAAATCCCCAATCCATGGCTGCTCCAGAGAATGCACACATCAACAACGAGAACTTGTACTATGATCTACATAGTACCAAACACATAGTACTCAGTAAACATTGACCAACTGAGCTTCAGAAATAGCGCAAGTATAATTAACACGTGAAGAGAAATATAAGTTATAGACAAGCTATCTATAAAGTTAAGCATCATAATATTAATGAAGCGATAAAGGTAACCTAAAATCAACTACCTATATTCCGGGACAAGCGTAATACCATAAGTATCTATCCAGTATACAATAGTAAAGTGAAAGAAGAGATATATCATACACAATAGTAAAATGAAAAAATATATATACAATGTATAATAGTTGTAGGGAAGAAGGAAATAATGTATAAATCATGGCTAAGGGAGAGTGTATATATATGGATATATATCAACGAGATACCAATGACCAAACTCAAAGATACTACATTGAGAGAGGTAGTCTAATATATCAAGGATCATAAGTGTTGTGCGAGCTATCTCTAGCATAATTAGGGTCTTTATCCGAAGTGAATAATCATAAAACAACCTAACAATACTAAATCTTACCATAGTAGGGAGAAAAGAACTTAGAAGCATACTTGCAATCTCGGGTACCAATCCAAAATTAGACCCATATATCATATAATAATATCTATAATAATAATAATAACCTAACTAGCTAGGCCGGACAAATAATAACCTAATGAGCCTCCATAAGCACGAAAAGTGCATGGAACACTCAACACTCAACAACCATAACCTGTATTAATACAGCCCCTCATAAGTCTGATAGCTACATGCACCAAATAATTATACTAGTAGTAGGAAATACATAATGATGAATGAATGCAAGGAAAATTTAGTACCATCAGTCAACCCAGTGCGATAAAATATCAAGTGTGTACACCTCTTTTAACTCAGTAGCTCGCAAAGGCAGGACCTACGTCGATCATCCTTCTCCGATACCATGACCCATCAGGCGAGGGGCTCATAGGGAACTCGGGATGTTCGTATACACTACTTGGTCTAGAACCAAAATTTCCAACACCCATCATCTCAAATCTAATTCATCCATTACCTGATATATATACATATATATATGTATATATATTGTATCTTAAGAAATGTCAGACTTGAAACGAAATTGAATGTGTTGATATCTATACATTTATTCCCCGAGAATAAATCTGGTACTAAATAGTGTAGTAATGTAGAAAAGGTTGGAATCTCCACGGCCGAAGTGAGCAAGTAGTGATAAAAGAGAAGGGATAAAAAATAGACCAAAAACAGCCTCAGTCTAAGTTTTTAAAGTTATATGCTTAGTTTAAAAGATCATAAGTCATTAATAGAGGTGGCACAACTTCTATTTAAAGAATCGGTTTTGTTGAAAAATGGGGATAAATTTTTTTTAGAAAAAAGTAGTAAAACCAAGTTTTTAGTTAGAATCATATCATTAGTCAATATAAATGTGCCTAAATATATACATGCCATCATCAATCTCCAAATAATACCACCGCGAGCATCTAAGCACATATAAGCTAATTCACAACTCAATCAAGCATAAAGGGATAACCTGGAGTCTAATTGGTATCGTAACCATGGCTTCAGGCCAAACAATATATAACTCAACAAGATATTGATGTCATAAATTAAGAATTAGGGTAAAAAAAGACATAAAGCTACTATAAGATTTTAATCGGAAAATATCACTCAAAATACTATGTAGTATGATAGGTATTTTACTAACGGATACCTTATGCAAATCTATGGTTAATCAAGTCAATAATCAGTTGCAATAGGATCCTACAGCCTTAACAGGTGTTCTAGGGTAAGGTTCGGATCTCATTGCAATTCAGAATCTCCTAAATAGCTCAACTCATGGTAATTTAACCACCTGAGGATACCCCCTAGACGTCACATGGTGCTTAGGACTACAAGTTTCCCCAAATCTAATCCATGATATGTATTCAGCACAGAACTAGAATAAAGTAAACTTAAAACATGACCAAAAACTAAAGAAAAAACATAAACTGGGATTAATGGATGAACAATCTCAACAAAATACTGTAACTTGACATCATTCAAAACTAGAGAATCTGAAATAAATACATTGTTTAACTAGTCTTGACAAATCGCTAACTAAAACTGAAGATCTATAAAGACACCCAACAAACCCAAATTGAAAGCATAATATGTGAACTAGTAATGATAAGCATATGAAATCAATGTAAGTTTGTCCATTGAACTATTAGGACCCACCCAACTAGCTGGATATAGCAGATGGTGATCGTAACTAGTCGTGCTGCTGGTTACGAACACCAGAACCTACATTATAAAATAATATATCCATACACACATATATATGGTCAGTACTTCTTGAATGTACTAAGTATATGGGGTTGAATTCATTAAGTAAACTGAAGCTGAACATATTTATAAAATATCTATGCTAAATGTAAATAGACTCACCTTGATCATGAATAAAAATTGAAAGCTAAAATCTTATAAAGCATAAATTATTAGAAAACATCTGAATAAGAATTGTGAGTCATTACACTTACGGGTCATTTGGTGTGAGGTACTTGGTTGCATAATTTGGGATAACTTATCCTGGTACAAACAAATAGTACCAGGATAAGTTATCTTATATATTTGATAGTATAAAAATCACAACCTAATTTATTGATGGGATAAAGCCATGGAAAGACATAATTACCCTCTAAACCCTTGATTATCACTTTTTCTCTATCTAGGTGTGAGAAACTTGGTTGCATAATTTGGGATAACTTATCCCGGTACAAACAAATAGTACCAGGATAATTTATCTCATATATTTGATAGTATAACAATATCAACCTAATTTATTGATGGGATAAAGCCATGAAAAAACACAATTACCCTCTATCTATCTATCTATCTATTTATCTATCTATCTGTCTGTCTGTCTGTCTGTCTGTCTGTCCGTCTGTCCGTCTGTCCATCTGTCCGTCTGTCCGTCTGTCCGTCTGTCCGTCTGTCCGTGTGTCCGTGTGTCTATCTATCTATCTATCTATCTGTCTGTCTGTCTGTCTGTCTGTCTGTCTGTCTGTCTTTCTTTATATCTATCATATCTATCCGTCTGTTTGTCTATCTGGCTGTGTGTCTATATGTCTGTCTGTCGGTTTGTTGGTCTGTCAGTCTGTCGATCTGTTTATTCTGTCTGTCTGTCTGTCCGTTCGTCCTTCCGTCCGTCTGTCCGTCGTCCGTCTATCCATCCATCCATCCATCCATCTGTCTGTCGATCTGTCGGTCTGTCTATCGATCTATCGATCGGTCGGTCGGTTCATCCGTTCGTCCGTCCATCCATCCATCCATCTATCTTTCTATCTATAATGATTTGTGAGGTAGGGAATTGGTTTTGTGTGGTTACGGAATTATTTAAAAGGTAAAAGACTAAAAATCCCTCAAAAAATTTTAAGAAAAAACAAAATCTGATTTTTTATGCGCCCTTGAATGTGGCACACCCTTATCACGCCACACCAAGGGTGTGGCACACCTTTATTGCGGAAGCCAGCCAGAGTAGCACACCCTTATTGCGCCAGGCTATTAGTTTTAGCATAAGGGTTTGCCATACCTTTATGTCACACCCTAGCTATGGACCCTTACTTTTTTGGGGTCCAAAAACACATTCCAAAAATTCTAAGACACTTCCTAATGGTCCCATTATCATTTCTTATCATTATACACTGAAATTGTAACAAAATGTGAAGGAGCTATCAAAATAAGATTATTGAAAACTGGGGGTCTAATAAGTAATTACTAGCCATCAACCTATCCAATAATTTCTACCTAGCATGCAATCTATACAATACATAATCTCAAGAGAAGAGTAGACCATAGCCTACCTCAAAGTCTAACCACAAATCTCGAACTATCCATAAATTGCTCGTTTTTGCTCCATTATCTCAAAATATTATCACAATATTAAAATCATAATCTATACGTTAGTACGAGTTAAATAATACTGATATTACAATATAAAACTCCAAATCTAAAATGAGGTCCAGAATAGGCTCACGGGACCCGCTAACGAAATTCCAAAATTGAATCAGTCACGATGTCCCTCGAAGGATAAGGAATGAATGCTTGAAATTTGAGCACAACCGGAGCATAAATCGAGGCTCAAATTATCCTTGAGAGATAATAAAAAATAAAAGGAAAAACAAGAATTAAATGGAGGATTTAGGCTCAAAAATTGATTGGGAAATGATCACCTCAATGTCCTCTACTCATCCCCAACTCCTGTTGATTAATTCCTATAATTTCTTGAGCTCTCAATGCCATTAATAGTGATTTGGGACTTCGAAAATAAGAGAAAATTAGGGGAGATAACAATATATAGGCTCAGGGGTTAATCATGATGACCCCTATTTGCGATTGCGATGCTCGAGAGAATAACTCACTGTGAAGAAGAAGAGGGATCGCATTGGACTGAACCTTCATCACAAACACGAGAGGAAAGGCTCGTGATCACGATAGTCAAATGTTTGACCCTTTGTAAATACGGCCTGGACCTCCCGAATGCAAAAAATAAAAATGGTTTGCACCAGACGTTGGAAAAATAGCCAAAATGCAAAGTCATATGGACTTCGATCGGGTGCTTGAGATTTGTGGAACCCCATATTGCAAACAAACTATGCTGTCATGCTAAATTTGACATTTTAGATTTAATAAAACCATCAAAATTTTCAACCGTGGTCATTTTGACAAAAGGTTAGTCCCACACCCATAGTTCCATTGTAAGCCCCACATCCATAGTTCCATTTTCACCAAATCTACCCAATAGCCCAAAATGAGTCTGATAGTCTCGAGAAATGGACCAAGGGTCCCCTTAGACTAAAATCCATGTTTTGGAGCTAATAGTGTAGTAGGTATTCTCATCTGAGGTTCTTTACTAAAAGTCTTGGTCTAAGACCAATTCTCAACTTCAAAAGCTCCAAAATAAGGATGGGCTTAAAACCCAAATGAACTATCCAAAACTTGAACCGACAATTTTAGTAAGTCATAAATGACCTATAGCCACTGTGAGAAGGCATGAAATGCCAAAAATGCATAGACATTTAGAAAATGACCTAGAGGGTCATTACAATAACCACTACTAAAGGACTTTCATCCATGAAAGTCAATGGATAGAAAAAGATTAAAAGCTTGAAAGGATGAGGTAATAGGCCTGCATACCTTAAGAAATACATCCCTGATAACCTCTAGGAAAAAACAACACTTCCAAGGAATTTTTCTATAGGCAACCCATTTTTCTTCACATTCTTATTTCACTTTTCAAATAAACAAAAACCCTCCTCAACAACCAACTGGCCTCTAACTAAACCGAGAATGGTTGAAGCACGTAAGACCAAACCACACCATGGTGGCATCACACCAATGGTAGCATAACCAAGAAAAAAACTCAACCAAGCTAAAGACAATCCAAATCATGAACCATTCAACCAACTCTAATTCCAAATATAGGATTCTCTTGTCTTTTCAAACCTAATGTCCCCAATGAACCAAATAAAAATTGTTTGACATCTTCCGCATTTTGTGCAATTGCACCATACCAATCTCCAAAAATTGAAGTTGACCCATAGAAAATCCACACAAACTAGTATAAGGACAAAGCCTATAAGACTCTATTTGAGTACTCAAATGATAGTGACTGAAGTTTGCCACCTCTACAAAAGCCAATAACCAGTCCTTCGAACCTAACAGTCATGAATCTGAAGCACAAACTCTCAAAACTGAATGATCCATTCCAAAATACTCTACTGACTGTGGGTGAAACCATGTTAATCCCAACTCAAGTACTCTTCTTCTGCTGAGTAGGCAATCAAAACTCTAGCAAAACTGCGAACCAAGGTCAAAATCAGTAGAAACCAACACCATTAGCCAATGGACTATCCCTTGAACATCCATCAAAGTCAAACCTTTACACCAAAGAAAACTGAACCAACAGGTACATAGTAGGCTCAATCAACCTATCAACAAACGCTAAATTAAATCAAAACCTTAAAATAGGAATGAAACTAAGTTACATAATCCATAGATAAAATCTCTACAGTGAAGCTAACTACTGGATCTTAACTACCCAAATCGATCATATTGTTGGGTAAGCATCGATACTATAAAATCTATCATAACTTTTAGGCCATCATTCTTAAAATCCAGAAATCATAATTAAAGCCGACAAGCCTTTACTAATGTCAAACACCCATATCAAAGTCACCATCAGAAATCAAGCATATACCCTAAACCCATCTCACCTTCGTATATTAAACATATATCAAATAGTTCTCATAAGGGATGAAATTAAATATTGTCGAAAAACACAATCACAACTGAGGAAAACCAAAAACTAAGGATACGAGAAATTAGATCCATATCTATAAAGGTCATAACATATCAAGGTATAACCAAGAACTCTCCAAGGCCGCAAAAGGCACTAATGGAATCTAAGTCTCAAGCAACACAAAAAAATATGATCTTAGCCTAAACTTGGACAAATTAATACTTAATAAATGAAGATGAATACTCACTCAAAAAAGGCATCCACCTTGGTCACCGACAACTAATATAAAAACTCATACTACCAAGTAGAAGCATTTCATAAAGTCACATTATGCCGAATAATTAATAAAATAAGAAATTACTAAATTAACCCATTTACACCAACCTTAACTCAGCAGAACCATAAACTATATCGCAGAAGGAATGAAACATCGGTCTTTACACCAATACCAAAATTAAGACTACTACAATGAGATAAACTAGATAATTTAGAATGACAAGCCTTAAACTTATCAATAACAGAAGTGGGCTATGGAAAGAATAGCCAATGCAAAAATCAGAACACGATCATGGAAGGCCAAAACTGTCATCACCTTCATAACTCTTTCAACAATTGGACAAACCTTACCAAAAGAGAAGAGAAATTAATCTCCGAAGGTAGCCTTCTAAGCCAACAGACAAAAATTGCAAGAAGGGGAGAACTAACTAGATAACACTAGTCTAGCCGTCTACCAAGTAGGAATAGATAAAAACTAAGTAATAACAATAGCAACTATAATATAATGTGCATGTGGAACATTAAAAAACTACTGATACCACTCTAAGATCACAACAAGGCCAAAAAAGCCAAAAGAAAGGGACTTTAACCCAAACACTACACCCCCAAGAAAATTACTATACTGATTCACTCAATTAATTACTAAAATATGTGTGGGGGTAATTATGTATACATAAATCTACACGAAGGAATGCAACAATCCACACACTAATATCAAGGCATATAACCACCGATGGATATGATAACCCCAACATAATTTAAGTAGAAGCTAGCAGATAAAAATCAAAAGTATACCTATAATGATGGAATCCAAAGTCATGCTCCTTGACTATCCAAAGAAGTACAAATTGAATGTGTCCAATCCTGAACTGAGCGTCTAAATGACAAACTGAAATGCTAAGAGAACTACCTTTACCGAAGGTACCACATCCCTAGAAGGTTGATCTTACTGTATCGTCTAACTAACTATCCTTGGTCGTAGACACTCTTTGGACTAATGACCAGTCTCTCTATAGTCGTAACAAATTTTGTAGCTCTAACATAGCGAGAAAAACTAGTTGACCAAAGCAAGCAAGTAGTGGTAAAAGAGAGTGGATCAAGAATAGACCAAAAACAACCTCATTTTAAGTTTCTAAAGTAATATGTTTAGTTTAAAAGCTCATAAGGCATTAATAAAGTGGCACAAATTTTGTTTAAAGAATCAACTTTAAAGTTGAAAAGTGGGGATAAATACTTTTTTAGAAAACAGTAGTAAAACAAAGGTTTCAGTTGGAATCGTGCCACTAATCATTGTAAATACACCCAAATATTTACATGCCATCACCTATATCTAAATAATACCACTGCGAGTGTCTAAGCATCTATAATCTAAGTCATAGTTCAATCAAAATGTAGAGGGCTAACCTAGCATCCAACTAGTGTCGTCACCATGGTTTTAGTCCAAAAAATATGTAACTCCACAAGATATTGATGCCATAAATTAGGTACTAGGATATACAAAAGCATAAAGCTACTAGAAGGTTCTAATTGGGAAATATTTCCTAAAATACTAAGTAATAATAAGTCTTTTACTAAAAGATCCCTTATGCAAATCTATGATTAATCAAGTCTTTAATCAGTGGTAATAGGATCCTATAGCCTCAATAGGTACTCTGGTCTAAAGTCTGGGTCACAGTTTTATTCCAAATCACCAAAATAGGTCAGGTCATGGTAACTAATAGAAATTAACCCATCCTATAATCTCTATATAACATGAAATCTATAAAATATATAATCTCAAGAGACGAGTAGATCATAGACTACCCCAAAATCGAACTGTAAAATCTTAAATCATATAAGAATTGCTAATCTTTGCTCCTCGATCTAATTAAAATCTTGTTCTACATGTTAGCACAAGTAAAACAATATCTATTTTGCAATATAAAACTCCAAACCTAAAATTGGATCAAAAGAGGCTTGAGGGGCATGCTAATGGAATCTTAAAATTGAATCTATCACGAGATCCCTCAAATAACAAAGAACACCTACTTAAAATTTGAGTACAACTAAAGCATAAAATGAGGCTCAAATCAACCTCAAGAGCTAACGAAAAATAAGAGGGAAAATAAAAATTAAATGAAGGATTTAGGCTGAAAACTTACTAAGAATTCATGGGAAATAATCAGCTCAAAGTTTTTTAGCCCCCCCAAACTCCAATTGATTAATTCCCACACTTTCTTGAGATCTTAATTCCACTAATGGTGATTTGGGACTTGGAGAATGAGAGAAAATTAGGGAAGATAGCAATATATAGGCCCAAAAATTACTTATCATGATTGCGATGACCCCTAGCTGCGATCATGATGCTCGAGAGAATAACTCATCGCAAAAAAAAAAGGATTAGTTGGCTTGAGCCCTTATTACGAACATGAGAAAGAAGGATCACGATCATGATAGTCAAGAATTTAATACTTTGTGAACTCGGTCTAGACCTTGAGAATTAGAAGAACAGAAATGGGTTGCACCAGATGCTAGAAAACCAGCAAAAATGCTAAGCCCTACGGACTTGACCAGGTGCTCAGGATTTATTTGGAACTCCATGTGCATGAATGAGCTATTCTACCGTACCAAATTCCATATTCTAGAATCAATGGAACTGTCAAAATTTCTAACCAAGGTTGTTTTGATAAAAACTAGGCCCCACACCAATAGTTCTAATTTCACCTAATGTATCCAACAACAACAAAATAGTTTGGAAGCCTTGAGACCCATACTAAGGGTCCCTCTAGACTAAAATCAATGTTTCAGAGATAACAATGCTATCATAATTCTCATCGAAGGGCCATTTACTAAAAATCTTAGTTTTAGACTAATTTCTCAACTTCAAAAGCTCTAAAATAGATAAATAAACTTAAAATCTAAACAAACTGCCCAAAAATTAAATCAACAATTTTGGGATCCATAGATAACCTATAAACACTATGAGAAGATACAAAATACCAAAAATATACAAAAATTATGAAAATGACCTAGAGGATCATTACACTCAATTAATTGGATAGTTGAACTTGATATTCACAGTGATGTTTAAAGTGTTGTTCTTTAGGACATGATAATTTTTCTCTATGAACGAGCCGATAAATTAAAATATAGTTTTTATACTAAAGATTCACTTGATGTACCTTTATTAATGAGAAAATAAATAATAAATAGTTTAATACCCCAAATTTTCAAGATTTATATCCCTCAAATGATAGGACACTAAGTTAGCTTTCCAACATATCAAGTCTTGTCTTAATCCAACACTGTGGCAAAAAGTGGTACAAGTTTTCCAAAAGTTCCAATCAGC
The DNA here is from genome assembly GCF_002878395.1 of Capsicum annuum. NCBI lineage: Eukaryota > Viridiplantae > Streptophyta > Magnoliopsida > Solanales > Solanaceae > Capsicum > Capsicum annuum. Next base: position 125,721,305 of record NC_061111.1, read on the forward strand.
TGCTAGTGGCTATGAATCACCTGATGACTCGTAACCATACATTACAAGTCATTACAAGCATTCGTAGTCTGAATAGAAATGACCCTTAGCTTTAGCCCATTGGCTACGTCTCTACTCTATGACCCGTAATCAATTGCTATGAGTCGTTAAGAGGGACTCATAGCCAAAACAGTATGTAACTAAGAATTCATCCCAGTGGTTATGAGTCCAGTATACGACTTGTAGTTAGACATTATGAGTTGTTTTGTGGACTCATAGACTGACCAATGAATGACCCAAGAATCAAGCCTCAAACTATGACTCTACCTAACGACTCATAGTCAGTCATAACGAGTTATTAGGGGGAAGTCATAATCAGACCAGAAGGGAAATAAACCTCAGGGTTCCAGGTTATGGCTTAAATAATGACCCATGATGAGTCGTGAGGTGAGTTATAATAATTAGAATGGGGTTTTTTTCTGTACGTTTTCTCAGGGACTTTTGAGTCTTTTCTACTCTTTTAAAAGCCCAACACACATTATTTGGGCTTCCTTAAGAATGTTATAAAAACTCTAAAATCTCTAATTACACGATTAATCTTAATTTCACTCAGAGAAATCAAAAAGGGCAATTTTTCTTTACTGTCCAAGGAAACTAGGGTTCTTCAAATTCAAGCTTGATTTCAAGAAATCACCCAAGGCTTCTATATCTAGTTATGTGGGATATCCATCAATGGACCCTTTTCACCATTGAATCCCAAAGTTTTCTAAAACTCTCAAGTTTAGTTTACCCTTTATGCTTAGGGTTTCTTGGAAAATGATGAATTTTCTTAGAATCAAAGTTTATCCTTGCAATTAAAACCTGTGTACATGTTATTTACATAAGCTTAGCATCTTTCCATATGCAAAATCATGAATTTATTTAGTTTAATAAGATATTGTGTTTTAGAGTCTACAATCATGAAATTTCTTACAAGTATTACAATACTGCTATCATGTTTAATGTATCTTTCTATGTTGGTGGGATATGAACATCCGATACCTAGATATTCATGTATGTTACAGTTTTCAAGTTACAATTCATTCATACCATGCTTGTATTGTGAAATTTATAATATTATCATGTTGAGAATTTACCAGTTTTGAATCATGTTAAACTTGTATTGGTATTAATGTCAGTTCAGTTAGGAGTAGAACTTAGCACTGAGTGAATCTAGGAATAAAGGCTCACCTGCCAGTTGAGGGTTTAGACCCTTAATAGTAGTCTCTAAGTTCTAAAACTACATAGCCAGCATAGGTTATAAGAGGTCATCTTACCAGTAAAGGGTTGACACTCTCTTTGGGGTCACCTATCAATAAAGAGTTGACACCCTATTTCATCAGGACATTAGTTTAACGGATCTACACAACCAGTGTTTGTACCATTTATAAGGTAATAACACCCTTCCAACTGGGGTTACAGGTTGAACCTCAATTAGCTCATGTTAGGGTATATCAGTGAAATGTTATCTCCTATAATTTTAGATTAGTAATTAGATGATGTCAGTTTAGCTTTGCATGATCAAGTCTCTATATATAAGTTATTCAGTTATTCAGATCATTTCAGTGCATGTTTATGCTTGGTAATGCATTCGTTTTACATATTCATTAATTTATGCTTAGTACCTATATGTATATCAGCTAGTTCCTATATCGTATACCATTACATTCAAAGTACTGACCATATATTCTCTCTTTTGCGCTATGTTGTCTTATAACATAGGTTTAGATGCTTAATTCCCAGATCGCACGTAGTTCATTCTTATGCCACTCAGCTTCAACATTGGTGAATTCTCATCAGTTGAGGACTAGTTATACTATTATTTATTCATCCCATTATTTTATTTTATGTTATATTAGTAGTAGGAGTTAGTTGAGGACCTATCCCAACAACTCATCATGTTTAGAGGCTTTCAGATAGTCAGACAACAGTTTTATCTCTCAGTGATGTTCTTAGTTACTTTTGATTGGATATTTAGATAAATGTTTAAAATGAATTTTGCATAGTATTTTTTATTTTATTTTCAGTATTTATAGCTTGTGCCAGATCATGGGTTAGCTTGGGGATACTTGTGGCTTTAAGCACCGTGTTATGACTAGAAGGTAATCTTAGGTCATGAAAAACTTGGTATTAGAGCACAAGGTTTAATGTGTCCTAGGGAGTCTGAAAGCTACTTTAAGTAGAGTCTTGTTCATGGGCTTATGGGCGAGAGGCTATGAGATATTTTAGGAAAGTTTTCCTTATTTTAGTATTCATGTTATGTGATAGAGTGTAAGCTCTATTAAACTTCTTTTCCTAACTTATTCTCTATCCATTTACAAAAGATGCCTTCTCAAAGGGCAAATAAAAGCAGAAATAGGGACCAGCCTACACCACCTATTCCCAAAGACCATCTAAATGAGCAGGTCTCTCACACCAAATTAGGGATACTTTTACAGCACTAGCCCAATCCATAGTTGCTCAAATAAATTAGTAGGCTGTTATCCCAGATAATTTTGTGGTGAGCACAACATCATCTAGAATTTGAGATTTTACTCGAATTAATCCCCCAGCATTTTCTGGATCTAAGTTTGAGAAGAATGCATAAGAGTTTTTAGACTATATGTAGAAGGTTAGAGATATTATGGGTGTTACTCCAAGTGAGAGTGCTAACTTAGCTACTTACCAATTACAAGAAGTGGCTCATACTTGGTTCAAGCAATGGAAAGAGGATAGAGATGTTGACGCAGAGCCTATAGAGTAGGATAAGTTTGCTAATGCTTTCTTACAGGTTCTTCACACTCGGGTTGAGGGAGTCCAAGGTGCAGGAGTTCATTAATATGAAGTAGGGTAACATGATTATGAAGTAGTATTCACTCAAGTTTATTTAGTTAGCAAGATATGATCTGAATATGGTGGCCGATTTTAGGGCTAGGATGAGTAAATTTATGTCTAGATATGTTGATTAAGGAGCTGGACCCCTCTAAATTGATGGTTTATGCTTGACAGGTTGAAAAGAAGAAGCTCAAATAAAAAAAAAGGGACAAAAAGAGGGAAAAACTGGTAGTTTTAACTTTTCTCGATAGAGGTTAGATCATGGGAATTGTTCTCAGTTCTAGAAGAAATATTCAACCCTAACCCTATCCTATGCTAGTTTTCTAATGCCTAATTTAAGGAAGGATAATTAGGATAGTGCACCAGGCTCTAAGTCTCAGGGTAGCATGAATAATGGCCACACTAACTCCACCTGCAAGAGGTGTGGTAAGAACCATATGGGTGAGTGCATGGCTAACAGTGATACATATTTTGGGTGTGGAAATCAAGGCCACAAAATCAAGAATTGCCCAGTAGTAGTCCAAAAGAGTAAAGATTTTCATCAATTAGATCAGGCTAACCTTTTTTCTTTCCCAGCTAGTCGCCTGGCTCAGTTGAGCGCCTTCTCTAATGCTAATAGTAGATAGTGTCAGAATCGACTATATTTCTTTCATACTCGATGAGATTAGAAAGGTTCTCCTGATATGGTTACTAGTACGTTACAAGTCTTTCACCATCATGTGTATTCATTATTAGACCCCAAATCCACACTTTCTTTAGCAACTCCCTATATAGAAGTCTAATTTTGGTGTCAGTACCAAAATCTAAAAAGAAAACTTCTCAGTGTCTCATCTCATTGGTAGTTTCGTTATACCCAAACGAGTGCATAGAAATTTTCCAGCAAGAGTGTCCTCAAAAGTTACCTTAGTAGATCTCGTATAATTAGAGATGATTAATTTTGATGTCATTCTTGGCATGGATTGGCTCTACTCTTTCTATGAATCCATTGAATATAGAAATAGAATAGTATAATTTCAGTTTCCTAATGATACTGTTGTATAATGGAGGGGTAGTACCTTAGTGCCTATAGATCAATTTATCTCTTACCTTAAGAAAAGAAAGATGATCCCTAAGGATTGTATTTATCACCTTGTCCAAGTCAAGAACTCAAGTTTATTGAGTCTTGAGCTAGTTCCAGTGGTTATAAGTTTCCAGAAGTATTTCCTAAAGATTCTCCCGGAGTTTCTCCCAAGAGGGAGATCGAGTTTAGAATAGATCTCCTTCCAGATACCCAGCCTATTTCAATTCCACCTTACTGAATGGATCTAGATAATCTTGAGGAATTAAAAAAACAATTAAAAGATATCTTAGATAGGGGCTTCATCAGGCCTAGTGTTTCCCCGTGTGGTGCCCTAGTTCTCTTCGTGTGCAAGAAAGATGATTCTCTTAGAACGTGTATCGACTACGTTAACTGAACAAAGTCACAAAAAAGAATAAGTAACATCTTCCCAGGATTGATGACTTGTTCAACTAGATTCATGGTGCATGTTGTTTCTCTAAGATAGACCTCTGATTCGGCTATCATCAGCTCAAAGTTAAAGAATGTGACATTTCAAAGACAACCTTTAGAACTTGGTATGGTCACTTTGAATTTGTAGTTATGTATTTTGGACTAACGAATGCTCCTACAGCTTTTATGGATTTTATGAATAGAGGATTCAAGTAGTACTTGGACATATTTGTCATAGTCTTCATAGATGTCATCCTCATCTATTCTCGTAGTGAAGGTGAACATGTGGACCATTTGAGGATTGTTTTGCAAACACTTAAGAATCACTAGTTATTTACTAAGTTTATTATGGATTCTGGTTTAAATCAGTAGATTTTATTATTCACATCATTTTTGGCAAGGGTATTTGAGTTTATCCTCAAAAGACCAAAGAAGTAAGGAACTGGCCTAGACCTATCTCTCTATTAGATATCAAGAATTTCTTGGGTTTAGCTGGTTACTATTGATGGTTTGTTGAAGGAATTTCTTCTTTTAATTCTCCCTTGTCCAAGCTAACTCAGATGAAAGTCAAGTTTTAGTGGTCAGATTCCTGTAAGAAGAGTTTTCGGGAGTTAAAGACTCAATTCCCTTTCGCTCTAATATTGACTCTACCAAAGGATTCAGATGTAGTATATTGTGATGCTTCTAGAGTTGGTCTTGGGTATGTGTTGATGCAGTGAGGCAAGATTATAGCATATGCCTCCAGACATCTCAAACCTCTTGAGAAGAACTATCCAACCAGGATCTTGAGTTGGCAGCAGTTGTTTTTACCTTGAAGATTAAGAGTCATTACCTTTATAGGGTTCATTTTGAAATGTTTACTAATCATAAGAGTTTTCAATACGTTCTCACTCAGAATGACCTAAATCTTTTTCAGAGAAGGTGGCTTAAATTATTGAAAGAATATGATATGAGTATGTTGTATCATCCGAGTAAGTCCAACATTGTAAATGACATCCTCAGCAGGTTGTCTATAAAGAGTTTTTTTGATGTTGAGGATGATAAGAAGGAGTTAGTTTGTGAGGTTTATCAACTTGCTAGATTAGAAGTTCGGTTGGTTGATTCAGCCAAAGGCAGTGTATGGGCTTAGAGTGTCCCAGAATCTTTTTTAGTTGTTGAGGTGAAGGAAAATAAAGATAGAGATCCTAATTTGGTTAAGCTGAATGAGGCAGTTTGAGATCAGAAAGTTGAGGTTTCCTCCCAAGGAGGAGATGGTATACTTTGTTGCCAGGGAAGGTTGTGTGTTCCAAATATGGATGATTTGAGGCAACAAATATTAGTAAAGGCTCATAGTTCATGATAATCTATTCAACCAGGAGCCACTAAGATGTACCATGATCTGTGAGAAGTCTATTGGTGGAATGGTATGAAGAAGAAGAATATAGAAGAATTTATGGCTAAGTTTCCAAATTGCCAACAAGTTAAGGTTGAGCATCAGAGACCTAGTGGTACTCTTTAGGAATTTAGCATCCCCATTTAGAAGTAGGAGGTGGTGAATATAGACTTTGTTACAGGGTTACCTCATACGTATCATCAATATGATTCCACTTGGGTTATTATGGATAGAATCACCAAGTTAGCCCATTTTTTGCTAGTCCATACTTTATATTCAATGAGGATTACACTAGATTTTATCTCAGGTAGTTGGTAAGGTTACATGGAGACACGTTTACCATTATTTCAGATAGAGGTACTCAGTTCACCTCTGTTTTTAAAAGGCTTTTCAGAAGGGTTTTGGTACCTAAGTTTATCTTAATTTCATTTTTCACTTGAGAGACATGGTCAAGAAGAGAGGACCATTTAAACCTTAAAGCAAATATTTATGGCTTGTGTTATCAATTTTAAGGGTATTTGGGATGATCACTTGCCTTTGATTGAGTTTTCCTACAATAAAAGCTATCACTCTAGTATTTAGATGGTTCTGTTTGAGGCTCTTTATGGTAGGAGGTGTAGGTCTCTTATTGGTTGCTTTAAAGTTTTTAAAGCTGCATTGATAGGGCCATACTCAGTTTATAAAGCTATGGAAAAGGTTTAGTTGATTCGAGAAAGGCTAAATATATCCCAGAGTAAATAGAAATCCTATACGAATGTGAGGAGAAGGAAGCTTGCGTTTGATATTGGTGACTTAGTGTATTTGAAAATTTTTCCCATGAAAAGGGTGAAGAGGTTAGGTAAGAAAGGGAAGCTCCGTCATCGCTGTATTGGACCATATAGGATTTTTAGCCATTTTGGGAAGATAGACTATGAGTTCGAGTTGCCTGCAGAGTTAGTATCAGTGCATCCAGTATTCCATGTCTCTTTGCTAAAGAAATGCATTGGTGATCGAACTTCAGTTGTTCCTTTGAGAGTGTGGGTGTGAAAGATAGTCTCTCCTAAGAAGAAGTCCCAGTTGAGATACTTGACCTTCATATTCGTAGGATGAGAAATAAAGAAATTGCCTTAGTAAAGGTTTTGTGGAGAAATCAGTCTGTTGAGGGATATACTTAGTAAACATAAGTCGATATGTGAGCCAAGTACCCCTATATTTTCTCTACGAATTCAAATCCAGCTTGAGGTAATGGTTTCCTTAATTAATTAATTCTCTCATTTTCTACCTCAGTTATTCAGCCATCCTCATGCTATAGCATGTATTCATGAATTCTATTTAGTTCATGCATTATGTCTCAAATTCAAATACTTAGTCATTATTTAGCTCATAAGTATTCAGTGTATGATCTTAGTTTTTCTTAATATTCTAGCTCGAATATTTTTATTTAGGGACGAATGATCCCAAGGGGGAGATATTGTAATACCCCATATTTTCAAGATCTAGACCCCTTAAAATATAGGCCACTTAGTTAGCTTTCCAACATATCAAGTCTCTACTTAGTTTGACATCGTGGCAAAAATTCATGCAAGTTTTCCTAAAGTTCTAGTCAACTTTCAATGGCTACGACTCATGTGACGATCAATAACTAGACATTATGAGCAGTCATACTCTAAATAAAAATGACCCTCAACTTTATCCTAGTGACTACGACTCCACCCTACGACCTATAATCAGTTGCTATGAGTTGTTAGGAGGGGCTCATAGCCACAACAATGTGTAACCAAGAATTCATCCAATCGTTAGGAGTCTAGAATATGACTCGTAGTCAGACCTTACAAGTCATTATGTGGACTCATATCCTGGCTAGTGAATGACCCAATAATTATGCCTCAGGCTACGACTCTACCTAACGACTCCTAGTCATTCATAATGAGTCATTAGGAGGAAGTTGTAGTTAGACCAGAAGGGACCCAAACCTCAGGTTCTAGATTACGACTCAGATTATGACTTGTGACCAATCGTAATGAGTCGTGAGGTGAGTCGTAACAACTGGAATAGGTTTTTCCTGCACATTTTCTCAGGGACTTTTGAGTCTTTTCCCACTCCTTTAAAATTCTAACCCATGTTATTTGGGCTTCCCAAAGTGTAGTATAAAAGCTCTAAAATCCCTAATTACACAATTAATCATAATTTCAATCAAAGAAATCCAAAAGGGTTGATTTTTCTTTTCTCTCCATGAAAACTAGGGTTCTTTAAGTTCAAACTTATTTTTAAGAAATCACCCAAGGCTTCTACATCTAGGTAGGTGGGATATTCATCAATGGACCCCTTTCACCCATTGAGTCCCAAAGTTTTCTAAAAATCTCAAGTTTAGTTTACCCTTTATGCTTTGGGTTCCTTGGCAAATGATGAATTTTCTTGGAATCACAATTTCTCCTTGAAATTAAACCATGTGTACATGTTATTCTCACAAGCTTAGCATCTTTCCATACTCAAAATTCTGAATTCTCTTATTTTAATAAGATATTATGTTTGGAGTCTACAATCATGAAATTTCTTATAAGTATTCCAATACTGTTATCATGTTTAATTTATTCTTCCATATTGATGGGTTATGAACACTCACTACATAGATATTCATGCATATTACAATTTTTAGGTCATAATTCATTCATACCATTCTTGTATAGTTAAATTCATAATATTATTATGTTAAGCATTTTCCAATTTTGAATCATGTTAAACTTTAATCAGTATCAGTGTCAGTGCCAGTTCAGTTGAGAGTAGAACTTAGCACTAAGCGAATCTAGGTATGAAGGCTTACCTTTCAGTCTAGGGTTGAGACCTTTAATAGTAGTCCCTAAGTTCAAGAACTACATAGGTCATCCTACTAGTAGAGGGTTGACACTTTATTAAGGGCAACCTATTAGTAAAGGGTTGACACCCTAGTCTTTTAAGACATCAATTTAGTGGATCCACACAACCAATGTTGGTACCCTTGGAAAGGTACTGACACCCTTCCAACTGGGGTTACATGTTGCACCTCAATTATTTTAGATTGGGGCATGTCAGTTAAATATTAATTCCCACAGCTTTAATTCAGTATTCAGATGATATCAGTTCTGGTTTGCATTACCAAGTGTCCATATATTAGTTATTTAGGTCATTTCAATGTATGTTTATGCTTGGTCTTGTATTCATTATACATGTTCATGCATTCATGACCTGTATGTATATCAGCTAGTTCCTATATTGCATACCATTACATTCAAAGTACTGACGGGATACTCTCTTTTGTGTTATGTTGTCTTATAACATAGGTTCAGACACTCAGTTCCCAGATCACACATAGTTCGTTCTTGTGCCACTGAGCTGCAAAATTGGTGAGTCCTTATCATTCGCGGACTAGTTATACTATTATTTATTCATCCTAGTATTTTATTTCATGTTATTTTAATAGTCATAGTTAGTTGGAGACCTATCCTAAAAACTCATTATGGTTAGAGGGTTTCAGACAGTCAGACAACAGTTTTGTTTCTTAGTTACTCTTGATTGGATTTTTAGATTATTGTTTTAAATGACTTTCGCACATTATTGTGTTATCTTCTTTTCTGTATTTATAGTTGTGTCAGATTATGGATTAGCTTGGGGTCACTTGTGACTTTAAGCACCATCTTATGACTAAGGGATAATCTCAGGCCATGACAAATAGTTTGGCTAATTATGTCTCGATTGATGTTCACTTGATCAGCTAATTATGTCTCGATTCAGCTGAAGTGTCATGACTGATAAATTATTAGAGTTTAGGTTTATAGATTTAGATTATGGTATAGAGGAGGATTGTCCTTCAAGGATTGGTAGTCCTGATGCATCATGTTTGAGCAATGAGACACAATATACGTTTTTCCTATATTTATGTGCATTATACTAGCATGATTGGTTTGGTTTGACCTTTACTGGCATAGTAATGAGATTTTACTAGTTTTTGACCTTGAATCATCTAGCATGAACATAATATATTGAAAGTGACTGTTTCTTTATTGATGATTTTTACCAAGTTCTATGATTTACCTCATCACTGGATTTCAATTGTTGTATTTCTAATGCTTTACAATTTTTATTCTATCACTATGTTAACCTTTGTCCCATGATGCTCATTGAATATCCAATATTTGGGCTTACCTTTATTGCTTCTGGTGTGTTAGAGAATAATGAGGAGCAGGTTTCAGTTATTAGATACACTTAAAAGGGGTGAGTTATTTATTAGATTTTGATGAGATCACACACTTGCTCATAGGGAAACATTGATTATCTTTATTATTTTATTAGTTTTTTCCTATGACTTAAATTATTCTTTTATAGAGGATCCATAGAGAGATATTATTTCATGGGTACATTAAGAATTCATTTCTTGACTTATTTGGCACACTGTAATATTAGTTGACATTTATATCACAACATCCATATTAATACTATTCTTATTTAATTTAACATTTGTTATCATTAATTATATATGATTAACATAAGAAAATAAAAAAGAAGCATATAGCACGGTGTAGTAATTCTTATGAGGTGATGTTGATGTAGTTATATAAAATTAGATGCTTGTTACACTATAATCAAGTTTGGGATGTGATAAGTTTGGAATTGGAGCTTTAGCTTTAGAAGTGTCCTGGGATTTGTCAATGAAGTCATGCCTAGTACTGTCTTTCTCTTCCAGCATGATCACTTGCATGATGAAAGCACTCCCTAATTATTTATAAATATTTCTCTTTCTTTTTTATTCTAAATAGTGTTATAGATCTTAAAACTATCGTAGGATTATTCTAATAGAGTTCATTACTAGTTTCTCATAGCAAATGGTGTTGATACATACTAGAACCGCTAACAGAGCTAACATTGTAGCTTCTTAGGTTACGTTAGGTGGGGATCCAACTATACACATTGACCCTATTAGTATAACCACTAATGTTAAAGTAGGGACTGGTGTTGGAAACTAGGTACCTTCGTATGTTCTGCCTATTCATAGTGTGTTAAGTAAAGGTAGAGATGCAGTTGATATTGCATCAATGGAAAACATTATTCAAATGATTACTGTGTGGTGGTAGCCGAGCGTCAATATGAAAATATTTAGAGCTGTGTCTATGGGGAGGAGGAAGGCTTAAGCACTTTTTGAGCCTTAATCTGCCTAAGTTTATAGTTCACACTCTGAGGATGATATACAATATTTCATGGATGATACCTTCAATGGTGTTAGAGCCATGAGTGGTAACTGTTCAAAGGAGAAGTTTGTTTCTTATTAGTTGAATGATGTATCTCATTCTTGGTTTGAGATATGGGAGAGAAAATATTCTTCTGCTGCTCTATCTCTTATTTGGGTTGATTTAAAATAAGTGTGCATTGAAAGATTTTTATTTAGGGAAAAGTGATTCACTCTGGCTACTATGTTTGAGTAGTTAGAGTTGGGTTCTATAACCATTTGTGAGTATATCCTATAGATCACTTAGTTGGCTATATATGTTATGTATATGATTCGAACTAAGAGCAAAAATTGAAGAGATTTGTGTATGAACTTAGACTACATATTAAAGTAGTATCTATTGTCGTGGCTATGTTAGTTATCTACATATTCGCATTATTGATAGGTTTAACCTAGGAGCGAGATGATTAAAAGAAATAAGGTAGGGAAGAGAAAGAATAAAATGTTCAATCAATGGGTGACTTTAGTGGTTCATATATTAGGGGACAATGAAAAGGATATTATATGCCTAATCAGTTTGATGTTAATGTTAAATCTAGAAAATAATGCCATAACAACAGCTATAATGATAGACCTTCTCAGAGTACCAATTTGGGGCCTAATTCATCATCATTCATGCTTAAATCTGAAACTTGTATCTGTCATCATTATGAATTCAAAGGACATATTATCATGACCTAAAAGTTGAGATCATGATGAAACTTACCTCAACCCAGGCTTGGTAATTAACTAGAATCCAAAAAGAAAAGAAAAATTAATACATAAAGAAAACAAGTAATTACGAGACTTCTAAAACAAAGTCATGCCACAATATGTAAATGACATAAGTATTTAAATGAAATTCATAAATCCCCAAGACCTGATATCATAAGTGTAAAGAGCATCTAATACAGATTTGAGATCTAAAAACACATGACACTATCTCTGAAAATAAATAAGGACAAGATAAGCTAGGAGGAAGTGTGAAATCTGCCCTAAACTATGGATCTTACCAGTACATCGAATATGAACCTCTCAGAGCACAAGATCAGCCATCGCGGGTCACAATCATACTGATATCTGCATTAAAATAGTACAAATGTATGATTAAGAGGATTCACTTGTACTTAGTGGTGACTGAGCAGAGTAGAAAACTAAACAAGTAAAAGATACTATGAGCAAATTCACCTGAAAAGCTTCCAAAATGTTGGTATCTCAAACCGCTCCACTAATTATTCTACATTATAAAGTCGAAAATGGACTATACATGAAATATATAGAGAACCTAAGTATAAGGAAACAACTACGTAGAGTAATATAAATGATGTATATAATGCAATGATATTGAATAATGATGATAAAGTCATCGCATGAATTTTTGTGTACACCTTTTGAGCCTTAGCACTTCAAAATGGGACCCATGGGGGGTTTGCAACCCATAAAATTTCTCAAATATCAATTTCATTCTCATTTTGATCATGACCAAGGGTTTTAAAAGTGTTTCATTTTCTTACAAAAAGCAGTGTTTCTCAGTGCTAGTAGTATCTCATTAATATGTATGTATGAAATAAGGATGTAATATTCACAACCAGTTAGTATGAAGATTATAGTCAATTAAATATAGATAAATAAGCTCAGAATCAACTCAAATTTCAATAATTTATGATATAATCCCTCACTCAACACCACTAGAATATATAGTCATGTATGACATCAATAATGTCATTATAAAACCCCTCACTCGGGCATTACTACCATGATGGAGGCAAATAATGCTCAAATAGGTCTATAATATTTATTTAAAACCCCCTCTAATACAGGCATAACAATAATAATAAGGTTATTTAATGCACAAATAAGTCCTACAAATATCAAATAAAGCCCCTTCATGAGCATCATACTAAATATAATCTCTCAAGTCAACAACATGTACATAAAACCCCCACACGGATAACATAATAATAATAATAATAATAATAATAATAATAATAATAATAATAATAATAGTCTAAAAATATAATTTTCACATCTAAATCTCCAACCAATAGCATCATTTACAAGAATGGTTAACTACTCAACCCAATCTGAAGAAAGTTAAGTCATAACCTACCTCAAAGAGCCCAAATCCATGCTTAGATCCTTCAATGTGGAGCCTTTCCTTCATGATCAATCTTGAAACAAACTAAATCTATCAAAGATGAAATCTATGCATCAAAAGGTGGCTAATAATACCCTTATCAGCTATATTTAAATTGGATTTAAAAATAATTCAAAAAATAGGATCTAAATCAAAGAGGGAAATCTGGAATTTTACTTAGAGACATGACCCTCATATCAAAAAGAGTCTATATTTGAAAGCCCATGTAAAATAAATTGAAAACAAAGCTCAAATAAAAAAAATTAATTTAAGGTTAAACAAGTAAAAATCCCTAAAATCCAATTTGGAATCAAGTGTTAAAACATATTTTGAAGATAGAATCAATAGAAAATATAGAATTAGCAGTTTAGAGGTTACCCTAGTAAGACAGTGAAGAAAATCCTTTGAAATTACCTTTTTCGAAGCTTTCAAGTAGAAAAATGGTGAAAAATTATGACTTTATGTTGTTCTAACAAATAGTACCTCGCGATTACAGTACCTATCTCATGATCGTGAGGGTCCATATTGATAGGGTATTTAATTGACCTTTGCGATTGTAGCCCCATGCTCACGTACAAAAGGCTAACGACCTGATCCCACTACAAGTGCGGTTTCCCTATTGTGAATGTGTAGAAGGCAAAATCCGATTCAAACCTCAATTACCCTTTATGATTGTGGCCATAAATGCGATCATAATTGATAAAATATTCCTTCATTTTGAATGGGATGAAAAGACTTTGGATACACTATATATCAATAATTCAGTTGAAGTTGTATGTTCCCAAAACCTTCAAATGGGCCCCTAGAATTTGTTTAGGACATTACAAAACTAAATCATATATGCAAATAGGTCATTTTTGATGTTTTAAACTAATGACACTATATTTTTATGAAAGAGGTCATTTACAAAAAGTTAGCCCCGGAACCCCCTTAGGCTTATTTTGACTAGTTTTTATCAAAATAGTGGATTTACAAAATAAAGGCTCCAATCTCAAAATAGCCATGCTGCAAAACTAAAATCAAAATTTTGAACTTAACAAGAATTGTCCAAATCACCATCCAATACTTAAAATAAAAAATATTGATCGAAGTCAAATCTATGGTACTAAAAGCTTCAAACTCATCCAAATCACTCTAGAATACATTGGGGATCCCGCCAACAAATCTCACAATTAATAAATAGCAAATAACAACTAAGGGGAAGAGGAAAAATGATCAAAACTCATAAAAATATGAAATTCATTACTATGATTATTACACATATGAATAAGGATTGCAAGTGACTTCAGAAAGAGATGGCTAACTATTGTAGAGGAACAATAATCTATGCCCTATTACCTCTAAGGATTCTCTTTCTATGAATAATAATATTATCTTGAATTCTCACAATAATATTGTTACTAATGCTAAATGAAAAATAATCTCAATTTTATAATTTGACACATAAAGATATGATCGAGGCTTTAGACACCATAGTTATCTATATTTTTACCATTTACACTTATGATATGAATTATATATTTAATCTTGGATTGAATTTATTATATGCGACACAGTATTTTGCCCTTGAATTTGGAGTCAAATCCAAACATTAATTTTTGTATGAATACTCTTATTTATGTTCATGTTATTTCATAGAGTTTAGAGAAATTATGAATTTGTGGTCAAAGGGTATGAAACCACCATCAACTTAATCAAGCATGAGATCATGGGAGTGAACTCATTTTTTACTTGTTATGCAATTATGGATTGCTGAAATCGTATTAGATGATTCTCAAAATCATTAGAACGTGAACTTTGTCCTATAATCCTAGTTTTTCCATAAAAAATGAAAACTTATAGAAGTTGACTAAAGTTTTAAGATTTGTCATCGTAATTTATTGTAGATCTATTGTTAAATATTTTTTTATCACATTTAATATATTTTAGCCGAATTTGAGGGGTGTCTCTTTTTAAAGTAATTTTTCTGCAAGATTTGAATTAGGGTTTATGCACATGTGAGAGAAGCTCGCATTGAGCTTTATAGGTTAATTTTGTTCTATAATATATGTACATGAATGTGTTTTATCTTATGAATGGAATTTTTGAATTAGGGTCTACTCTAATTTTTGCCAATTACCGTACCCCTCAATCCATCATCTTTCCGTGTGTGTGCTGTGTGTAATTGAGAGTCTGTGTGGGTGTTTGTTTGTTGTGAGTGAGCAAACAAAATTGGAGGCCCTCCTTTGTGAATGAAGAATATCTATATGTATATCTCAATGTGTGAGTATCGTGAAGGGATGGTGATGTGTGTACTTATGATGTGTGATGTAGTGTTGTGAGAGTGATGATGGAAGGAGTTGTGGTAATTCTCTTCTATGTGTGTCTATATTATAAATTGAATTGTTGTTTATGATTGTTATCTAGTTGTGTTAGTGAAAAATGAAAACATTAGAGGAGAAGGCATTAGGGTTGGAAGGAAAGAAAAAGAGGAGCGGGGAGGGGGAATGATCTTAGGAGAAGAAAAATAGGGGGTAGGGTGGGGTGGGGGGTTCGATGAAGAAGGAAAATGGTTGGGGGTAGGGGGTTCGAAGAAGAAGGAAATTATAATTTTTTAAAAATAAATATATAAAAATAGTATATGTATATAAAAATTGTATATGTGTAGGATTACTTTTTTTTTAAAAAAAAAATTATAATTTCTTACGTGGCAATGACATGGCACTAACGTGACTCAAATTGGGGCGTGTGTACTTCACTCTCCGTAATGAGAGTGGTATAATTTTTTTAGAGGGGTAAAAAATTTACTTTAAAGTTTTTAAGGGGGAGGTATATAATTGCCCGATTAGTTTAGGGACTAAAGTAAGTTTTGGCTATAAGTTTAGGGGTGTTTCGATGTATTATCTCTTTCAAGAAACTCATTGAGTAATCAATGCTAAGTCATATCATTATTATTTTTTATGGTGTGTTACATTACAACAAAAATTAGTTTCTAATAATTCGAGATGGTTAGGAGAGATTTATTATTTATCAAATTTTGATGAGCCCAATCCCTTGCTCGTGCGGCACCATTGGCTATATTTACAGCTTACTAGTTTTTGAGTTGTGTCTCGACTTGTTTTATTCTTTCATTGATAGATGTTGCCATGGATACTATGAAAAGTCATTACTTGACTTATTGAGAACACTTCTACATTAGTTGCATTGATATCGCAACTTCTACATTTATATTATTCGTATTTCATTTAATATTTGTTGGTCACAATTATTCATGATTAACTAAGTAAATAAAAATAGGTCTTATAGGATAACATAGAAAGATTTGTTGAGATTTTGATACATAGCTTGGTGTAAATTTGAATTATATGTTTCAAACTACAATTATTTGATGTACTTACTGCTTGGTAAATAATAAAATACTATTCATAAAAAACAAATAGTAAAGAATAAGGATATCATGTGGTGTAGTAATATTTATAAGGTGTTTGTGTTGTGATTACATAGTATTGGAGGCCTATTACATTAGGGTAAGATTTTGTGTGTAACACCAACTTGTTGAGTCAGTGCCTCTTGTGATGATATATTAAATTCAATAGGTTATTCCATATGATCAAACTAGTCAATTATTTTAATGAAATTCCTTATTGGCTCTCATAACACAACCCATTTAATGTTGGATAAGTCATTAAAATTGTAGATTGATTTTGTTAGATCTATAATAATGACAATAACATATTCATTGTAATTTTATAGCTGAGAATTGAGGAGGACAATGTGTATGCAAATATTAATTTTAGCTTATGGAGCTAGGAAGGTTGTTTTATAAAGACCCTCAGCTCAAGTTAAGCATATCATAGAAAATTTAAAGGGAACAAAAAAAGTAAAGAGGAAATTGTGGATAACGAGGGGAATATTCTAAAACATATAGAGAAAAAGAATAGTACCACAGCAAAATGAATTGATAATCAAAGTATAATAATTAACAAGTAGTAGCAAAAATAAAGGAACCAAAACCTATGAGAATAGTAATAATACTAATGGTATGCAAAGTGAAATCTATCTCACTGGACAATGAGATGACTTTAAATTATCTAATAACCTACCAAATTAATTTGCGAGTTTCATAACTTTCTATCTAAGATCATGTCCTGAATAAGCTAGAGATGCATCACGTCTTTATTAATCAACTATCCCCAATACTTTTTCGGTCTACTCTACCTTTTTAAAAACTTATCATAGTCAACCTCTCACACCTCTTCACAGGAGGATCTGTATCTCTCATTTTCACATGTTCGTACTATCTTAGTCTCACTTTTTCATTATACCTAGCATAGAAATAACCACCAGTTTATTTTGAATATCTTCATTCCTAATCTTATCACTCATGGTATATGTAATATCCTGAGTCTGTACCCTGGATGCTACACAGTGCTCATAATCTCGAAAGACCACAAGCTAACCCATGACTGGTACCTGCTTCAATAACTGAATAATAATACTGTAGTATCCGATAATTAGGCAAAAAACATGCCATAAGGTTAAATGCTAAAATAAAACTGAATACGGTATAGTGATACCAAAACTAAATCATCTGTCTAAAAATACTCTAGTCTGAAAAGCCTCTAAACTGTCTGAACTGTGGAGTTGATGGAAAAATCCCCCAACTAACTCCAACAACTAAAAGTGAAATGATAATAGAAATACTGAAAGAAAACAATCTTGTCCTCAAACTATGAGGACTCACCGCTAACTTTGACTGCTGAAAGTCTAAACTGCTAAGGGTACTCGGGAGCCCACGCATCTAAACCTATGATATAAGACATCATAGCGCAAGAGAAAAGTGTGCATCAGTACTTTGAATATACTAGTCTGCTAAGTGAGGTAGGCTAAAATGCATAGGTTCATATGCATGAACAATACTGACTGAATAACATGAATATGACTGAATAAGAGTATATGCATGAATACATAAACTATAACTGAGATCCTAATAATAATGGATATTAAGTCTGAATACTAATTAAATGATATTTAAGTATACTGATACTAAATTACTGATAACTAAGTGACTGTATCTGGCAGTCTTATTTCTGTGGAACTATGCTGAGTTTCATTCTGAGCTGAGTAACTATGTCTGATAGTCCTGAGTCTGTAGAACTGGACTGAGTTCTATACTGAGACTGAATTTAAAACTGCGACTGTGGAAAGTAATCATCTAACATCACCCTTCTCTAACTGATTTAGAGTCCAACCTATAATCCCAGTTAGAAGGGTGTTAATACTGTTCCACGGGTAAGGACAAGTTGTGAGTTAACCCTCTCTGACAGGAAGCTCTTCCGTCAACCCTCATTGGTAGGTAAACTCAAATAAGATATATCAACCCTAGTCTTGTAGGGAGATATCTCAACCTACGCTGGCTACGTAGTTCTGGAATGCAAGGATTGCTTCTTAGGACCACACCATCTACTGGCAGATGAGCCCCCATCCTTGGGTTCACTCATTGCTGAATCCTACACCCAACTGAAAGGATACTGAACTGATTTCCTAGTTCATGCTAGGCTTGAATGAACTGTTACTGATTGTACTGTTTAACTGAACTGAGTTCACTGAGTTTCACTAACTGATGAAATACTACTGAATTCTGTTATTTAACTGAATGCTACTGAGTTTTGAACTGAATATTATGACTGACTTATGAATACTACTGAGATTTTCCTAAGTTCTGTAACTGACTGAAGCTCTAGGTAAACAGCTAAGTTTTTAGGTATTAAATATCCCCAGGACTCGATAGCATGAAAGGTAAATCATAGCATAAGCTTGAAAAGCATAATCATGTGCACTTATTCACAACTCATTCATGGAAACATTTATCAAACACTTGCATGATACAACTTGCACATAAGCTAACATAACATGATCATTTTCCCTTATTAGTTCACACAAGTGATTCATCAAGCACTTGGTGAGCATACGTATGCACATAACACTAAACAAAAAGTAGACATTATAAATCAAATCCCCATTGACAATTTCAAGGGTTTTACATGGATCCTCCTGATATTACATACATATTAATAAACCTCACATGACACATATCATAAAACATAGATTAGAATCTCAATTAATCATTATAAATATGAACATAATCAAACCTAACATGGAATTCATGAAATCTATAAACTTGAAGTTTAAAAATAGTTTCTTGGACTCCAAGGGTGGAAGGGACCCTTGTATGAACACTTCACATACCTTGATTACTACTTTCAAAAGATTGAAGTGAGTTCTTGAGACTTTAATTCTTAAACTT
>NC_061111.1:125743635-125760291 GCF_002878395.1 Capsicum annuum
AAGGATGCAGTAGCAATTTATTAGAGAAGGATGTTATTAAAAGCCTTTATGGCTGAATTTTTAGGGATATTATTCTATATTATTTCAAAAAGAAGAGAAAGTGGCTTAGCTTGAGGAGAGAGAGAGAAACGTTTTTCTCTCTTATTTTTTCGCTATTCATCTTCTCCACCAAGATCGTTCTAAGTTTTGGTATGATGAATATTTCTATTGTGATTTCCATTTTATTCATGAGTAGCTAAGTTTATTTGCTAGGGTTATGGAAATCTTGTAGTATACTCTCTATTGCTATGGGTTTTTGAATTTATGATGTGTTAATCCACTTATATCATTACTCTCTTCGTTATGATTGAATTCTCGTGGTTGCAAACATAGGGAATGTGCCATTATATCAATAACTTGTTTGATAGAAAAGTTACTATTTGGAAAAAAGAGTAGTGACAAGAAAATAGGGTTTCCAACCTCTATTTTACACGTTAATGCCTTAACAGGATTAACTACTTGTAGAGTTCGTATGATTGGTTGTACAATTTGGATTCGAGAGAACTAAGGTGAATAAATCCTTGATGGTTGAGAAACACTTGGATTTAGAATTAGAATACATCTCTCTATAAGTGCATGCATTTATAAATCCTTATTACTCATAGTTAATTGAGAAGTAAAAGATACAAGGTGGACATAACCCTAACTTGTCATTCTTTGTGATCAAATATTAATACACATATTGCTTCATTGTTATATTGTAATTATCATTTCAAATTTAAACCAAAACCCCCCATTCAGGAACCTCTGACCAACAGTCCAGTAACAACTACAATACTTAGTATCATAGTATTCCCTGTGGGATTCGACACCCAACCTGGTTGGGTTCTATATTTGACAGTGACCGCTTACTCTCTCGTAAGAGAAGTGTAATTTGGGCGTATCAAATCTGATGGCAGAGTAGAGGTGAAGGGAAGAGAAATGTGTCCAGGATATGGCTTACATAAAAACACAGATGGACCTTCTCACTGAGCATTTATTATCAGGAAAAACAGAGAATGTTAAAGCTGTAACATCATAGGGAAGAGCTGACTCCGATCCTGAGAAAAAAGCCAATTACTTGAACAATCAGATGGATTTCTGAGGTGGTGTTCAAGGAAACCAAGGTTGGAACCATCAAGGAGATTGGAATAATAAAAGTTACAGGAGTGGACTGTATGTACCTCCTAGAAGCCGTGATAATGCTGCCACCAGTTCAAGCAAAATATCCATGAAGGACATGATGGAGAAACTATTAAAGGTAGTTGAGGTGGCAAATTCTGGGGTGACTACTATAAAGAGTGATGTATCTTCCATAAGTCAACTCATAAATTCGCACTCAGTTGCTATTAAACAATTAGAGCAGCAAATGAGCCAATTATCTGCAGCATTCAACCAAAGATAGAATGGACTCTACGAAGTGATACAATTCAGAATCTGAAGACTAATGAATCGTGTATGGCCATTACCACTAGGAGAGGTAATATGTTATCTAGTCCAGGTTTGGGAGCTTCCTCTTATACTGATAAGGTTAAAATAGATTAGGAGATAGTTGATGAATCTCCAGTGGTACCTATGAAGTTGGGAGGTTCAGAAAAGAAGAGTGTAGAAATAGAACAACCACCCAAGTAGAAACATGTTAGTGATATGGAGCAAGGCACAAAAAAAGAGGTAGAAGTTGTTCCAACTGAAATCCCAAGGCCACCACCCCCATTTCCACAATGATTAAAGAAGAAAGAAGATGATGGCAAGTTTAGCAAATTCATGGCTATGTTGAAGCAGTTGACAGTGAATGTGCCCTTAGTTGAAGCACTAGAACAGATGCCCGGATATGCTAAGTTTATGAAAGACCTGTTGACAAAGAAAAGGATTGTGAGCTATGAAATGGTAGACAATATTCATCATTGTAGTGTTATTGCTACAAGATCTATTGTCCAGAAGAAAGCTGATATGGGAGCATTTACTGTTCCATGTATGATTGGATTGTTAAAGTTTGAAAAAGCCCTTTGTGATCTTGGGTCAAGTATAAATATTATGCCATTGACGGTTTTCAAGAAACTGGGTTTGGGAGATCCTACGCCCACCAATATGTGGCTTCTAATGGTGGATAGATCGGTAAAAAGGCCTATTGGTATTCTACATGATGTACTTGTAAAAGTTGCTGATTTTATATTTCCTGCTGACTTTGTAATTCTTGATTGTGAAGTGGACTTTGAAGTACCCATAATTTTGGGTAGGCCATTCTTAGTAACTGGTAGAGTATTAATTGACATGGAGCTGAATGACCTAAAATTTAGGCTCAACGAAAAAGAAGTTAGCTTTGAAGTATGTCATTCTATGAAACAACAAAAGGAGATGAGTGTCTTCTCAATTGTTGATGTATTCTATGAAGATGAGCAAGACATACCAGTTAAGGTTATGTCTTTTGTGGAGACCATTGCTGGTTTGGTTGAACTTGCAAGAACGGATGTGAGTGACTACAAAGTGGTTGGACTAGGAATAAAGCATTTTCTTGATCCAGCAAATGAGGTACAATCATCGATGTATCTTGATGAAGTCTGAGTAGTCAAGATAATTGATTCATTCGTGACGTTAAATCAGGCACTGCATGGGAGGCAACCCATGATTTTATTTTCACTTTATTATGTTAAACAAAAATGCAAAAAGAAGAGTCGAGCCACGACTGAAACTACGGCGCTTGGTGGGAGGCAACCCATCTTTCTAATCTTTTTTGTTATTTTTGATTAAGTGTAGGTGCACGAAATACTAAGGAGAATATTAGTACCAATTTTGATTTGGAAGCAAGCCATATCAATGGTGGTAAGTTTAGGAGTGATGGGAACATTATAGGTAAGTTGGAGTGGTCAAATGTGTAAGGCTCAAGTATGATTTGCATTAGAGTCGCGCTTCAAATTATGTTAATCCAACCCAAAAAGTTTTGCGGTATGACTTTATTTTGTCACTTTCAATAAGGTCTGTGGTGGTAGCATAGGGATCGGGCCAATAGGCCCGATCTCGAAGCCCACCACTGACCTCGATGGGGGTGCGGTTTGCCCCCACAGTATGGACCTTTTCGACCAAAAGTGTGCCACATTAACAATCACCTATGCTCACTGCCTTACTTAGACGATAGGTTAGGCGCCGCCTATATCAATATAGGCGATAGCTTAGGTACCGTCTATGTCAACATAGGCGATAGCTTAGGTGCCGCTTATACCATTTCCTATGCTCACTGCCTCACTTAGGCGATAGGTTAGGCGCCGTCTATGTCAACGTAGGCGATAGCTTAGGCACTGCCTATGTCAACATAGGCGATAGGTTAGGCGCTGCCTATCAGTGTAAGTTTTGCCTAATAATCCATTTTTAATTGATCAAACCAACCCATGTCTCATCTTTTAAACATATTCTCTACTCTTAAATCCCACTCCATTTTTCTTTCACCTAAGCGCCGCCAAACCCCTCCTCTCTCAAAACCCTTCTCTTTGCTCTACTAATCTTACAAGCTCTTCACCACTTTCGAAACCCAAGAACATCGACTCACTTTCTTTAATCCTTCATCTTCAAGGTAAGTGTTCTTTTCTTAATCCTTAGGTGTTGTGACTTTATGCTGTAGTTATTAATTGATCACTTGAGGATTATGAATTAAATTTTTTCCATGGCTATGTTGGGAAAGTGATGGTGTTTTGTATATCTTGATATGGTTGAAAGTGTAGGGTATGATTTTGATCAAAAAGTGTTTCATTGAAATAAACATAGGGAAATTGAAGTGATTGAATTGTATTATGACTAATGTGGTAAACCATGTTAAGGTGTATGTCGGTGAAGTCTGAGTACCCGACAATAACACTAAATTACTTGATACTAACAAATTAAATGTGGGGTGGTGACTTTACCACCCTCATATTAATTATAGTTAGTTTCATTTTGTGTGGCTGACGTAGATGATAGGATGAATACGGGAAAAATGGCTCTAATGATGATCTCCATGCAGGTGGCATGACTCCTAATATGGATGACAAGTACTACTATCCAGGTTCTTTATCTTGTTATTTACACTAGGGACAGTGCTGAGCTTAAGTGTGGGGTGGCTGGTTACTTTGCTACTTATTTCATAAGAAAATAGGACCTTCTCCTTAGTATACTTGTGGATAGGATTAGTTATTTTGTTCATTTTGTTAGTTATTTAGTCATAATTAGGTGTTTTTCTCGATGATGGATGGATGACGACCGTCTTAAGAGAAAAGTAGTCTTTCAATTACATGTAACTGCGCTTGTGGATCATATGACATTATAACCTAAGTATGTGATGGATCATTACGTTTGAAACACCTAGGCTCTAGTTGTGACTCTTGTTATGATTGTTGGTTTTAATTGAATTCATGTAATTGTTCGGCCGAGAATCTATAATTCTCCTAATTGAGTTGATCATGTGCCATGAGTGTGTAAGACTATTGTATATTCCTTATTGCAACTGATGCTAGAACTTTCCTGGTGTATTTGTAAAGCAAAATAATGATTGTGAGTTTAGGAGATGATTTAGGCATTTCTTTAATAGCCATTGTTCATACCTTCTTTTGACCTACCTTTATACATTATCTTAGATAGCCCCTCTAGCCTTTAGCTTGTTCTTTTGTTAGCCTCATATGTAACCTAATCCGTTCTTTAATAGACTGTAATTTGATCCAAAAAGCTCTTAAGCACTTTAATGTAAAATCAATGTGAGTTAGGAGTTTGAGAATAAGAGGAAAAAGGTAAAATTGATACCCCAAAGTCTATTTATTGGCGTGAGCAATTATGTGGTTGGGAGTAGATAAAGTTGTTGAAAAAGTTCAAAATTTTATCCCAGACATGTTACAATGAAACTGTTTTGGCCCTGGTCCTTCTTGGATATTGTGCACCTCAATTAAGGCAAATTTCTTAAGTTGAGGGTGGCTATTATAGGGGTGCGTAATGTGAAAAGGGTGCCAAAAAAATATTTGAAAGGGTTGCATACTCCCACCATAGTGTTTTTAATTAAGCTTAATGAGTTGGGGTGAAAAGCAAATCTGTGAAGATAGAAGAAGTGGAAATTGGTTGTTTGAGATTGATCTTAATTGCATAATGTAGTGTATTAAAGTGCTTAGGGAAGATAGTCACTATTTCTGGCCAAAATAGTTCCTACCCATCCTTTAGCCTACATTACAACCCGTAAAAGACCTATTTGATCCTAATCTCAGCATTCTGATATTAGTGGAGTATTACACTAAGGGCAAGCATATGGTCATCAGTTGTAATTTGAGAATTCTTTGTGAGAGTGAGCGCAACTTGATTCTTGTACCCATTTTGTTAGAAATTGCATGATTGTGAGTGATTATGGGTAACTCTCTTGTTGTGAGGGCACATGGTTGATGAAGTTTGGGTAATTTATATGATTTTTTTCTTGAACGATATGCATGAAATTGCCAACTTAATGAGTCAATTCTTGAGGGTAGGTTGTATCTAGGAATGATTCCTGAAGCAACTTCTTGTTCATAATTGTTGTGTGATCCTATTTGAGCATCTTGTCTTCCTTTGTGGGTGCTAAGGCTTGTGTATTATGCATAAATAGATATGTTGTTCGAGGATGAACAAAGCTTTAAGTGTGGGGTGGTGATGTTGGGCGTATTTATACGTCTAAGCACCATAACTTACCCATGTTTTAGCTAAGTTTTGAGGATAAAATACATAATTCTTGCACTTTGTCTATTTTTAGTTAAGTAGCATGCTTTTTAGGTACTAATGAGGAAGATTACGACACTTTGGGGACCTGTGGATAGCAAAGGAAACTTCACATAAAAGGAAAGCAACTTTTGGATTGAATGTGATATATGGGAAATTTTTCCAAAGCAAACTCAATATTTTTAAATAGTTAAGGATGCAGTAGCAATTTATTAGAGAAGGATGTTATTAAAAGCCTTATGGCTAAATTTTTAGGGATTATTCATTATTCTGTATTATTTCAAAAAGAAGAGAAAGTGGCTTAGCTTGAGGAGAGAGAGAGAGAAATGTTTTTCTCTCTTATTTTTTCGCTATTCATCTTCTCCACCAAGATCGTTCTAAGTTTTGGTATGATGAATATTTCTATTGTGATTTCCATTTTATTCATGAGTAGCTAAGTTTATTTGTTAGGGTTATGGAAATCTTGTAGTATACTATCTATTGCTATGGGTTTTTGAATTTATGATGTGTTAATCCACTTATATCATTACTCTCTTCCTTATGATTGAATTCTCGTGGTTGCAAACATAGGGAATGTGCCATTATAGCAATAACTTGTTCGATAGAAAAGTTACTATTTGGAAAAGAGAGTAGTGACAAGAAAATAGGGTTTTCAACCTCTATTTTACACGTTAATGCCTTAGCAGGATTAACTACTTGGAGAGTTCGTATTATTGATTTTACACTTTGGATTCGAGAGAACTAAGGTGAATAAATCCTTGGTGGTTGAGAAATACTTGGATTTATAATTAGAATACATCTCTCTATAAGTGCATGCATGTATAAATCCTTATTACTCATAGTTAATAGAGAAGTAAAAGCTACAAGGTGGACATAACCCTAACTTGTCATTCTCTGTGATCAAATATTAATACACATATTCTTCATTGTTATATTGTAACTATCATTTCAAATTTAAACCAAAACCCCCCATTCAGGAACCTCTGACCAACAGTCCAGTAACAACTACAATACTTAGTAACACAGTATTCCCTGTGGGATTCGACACCCAACCTGGTTGGGTTTTATATTTGAAAGTGACCGCTTACTCTCTCGTAGAAGAGGTGTAATTTGGGCGTATCATCCTAGCAGCTCTCTAGTTCTTAGTAGTAGAGGCTTGTCAGACTGCTAGTTGTAACTCAGATTTTCAGTATTTATTTCTCAGATTTTCTAATTTTGAACATTCTCAGATATTAGGTTTAGTTAATTCCAATTTTTCTCAAACAGATTTAGTATTTCTATATTGATTATATATGTAAATCCCTTAAACATGAGATTCAGATTTAGTAGAAGGCTTAAAGGGTTAGCTTGAGGCTACTCATAGTCTTGAGCATCGTGTGACATCTTGGGACCCATTTTCGAGGCATTACATACACTTAGCCTGCATGACTTGAAAATAGACTTAATTTCAATACTATTTATTCCACTAGCAGAAAGAGTAAAAGTAAAACTTTTAGAAATAAGTGTTATGGCTCACGAGATTCATACAACATATTTTATTTCTTATGATTTATGATTTTCAGCTTTCATTTATTCAAGCCATGTGAGTCATTTACACTTAGCATGCATTCTTTACAAGCTATATGAACTTTGAGTTACCGTTTTGCTCATACATTCACCCTCACATGCTCAGTACATTCCAAATGTACTGATCCACATGTACTTTTATGTGCGACATTGTTTAATAATGTAGGTACTAGTTCAACTGTAGTCCATACATCACAATTAGATTGTTATAGATTTCAGCTAGCAGATGATGAGTTCTACTACTTCAGGGACTTCAGTTGGATGTTATTCATGTACTTTACTTTCTCACTCATATGTATTAATTATTGGTAGTTGGAAGCGCCTCCCAGCTACCTATAGTCAATATTAGTAGAGGCTTCAGAGATAGTTAGTAAAGTTGATATTTTGATTTTAGTTTTATCAGAATGTAAAATTGTATCAGTATTGTATTTTTCTCAGATTTCATCATGATTATGTTTCTGCATGGTAAACTCAGCTCTTTAATACATATTGAAATCAGTTGCTTAACAGTGTGCTAGTTCATGGGTTAGCTTGGGATCACTTGTGGTCCTAAGCACCGTGTGACATCCAGGGGTAGTCTTGGGGCATTGCAAACTGTTGCATTGCCTAAAGCCTAGTAATTTTGCCCTAGTTTATGATTTATATGTTTATGTCCCATGCTATAGAGTTGTATCAATGTGGTGATTTTATAGTCAGATGTCTTGTTCAGATCATGCCCAAAATTCTTTGGTCCCTAATGTTATTAGAATTTCTTAAAAGAATGTTGAATAAATACTCCATTTGAGTATGAACAGTCAATATGATCCAGTCCATATAGCCTGCAATGTAGTTTAGCAATCAAGCAAATAAGCTCCTATAGGTTTCCAATTTTCCATCGATTTTTTCTATCCAAAGCTTCACAAGTAAGGCTATTCGATGAGGTAAAATGTACACATTCATATAAATTACAAATCTAGCTCAGTTCATGCACCATGCATCAGTTTCAGATTCAGATAATTATTAATGAGTTAGTTCATAAGTGTTCGGTGAATGATCTTAGTTTTCCAAGTATTCCAGCTAAGACAATGTAATATCCATTGTATGATCTTAGTCTCGTTGTGTCATGATTCATGCCTGCATAATTTATCACTTCACAATTCTATATGAATGATTGTATCATGAACACTTCAAGCGAATTTTAAACTCTCAGCATGAATCAGCTCTTTATAGTAAGTAAAGTCAAGCCAGCTCAGAAATCAGTCTCGTGATCAAAGTTTTAATGTTTCAGCTCAGTTATACCCTTTCATAGCAGACATATAATGTCTACATTATTTCACTATCCATCATTCGAAGACAAATGATTCCAAGGGGGAGATAATGTAGCACCCCGTATTTTTACGCTAGAATTATAACCATCGTTCCTACACGTATAAGCTCTAATCCAAATAATTCCCATGTGAATACAAGTTTCATGATCATTATCCTAGTGTGTGAAGTTCTTTATAGGTGAAAGATGTTCATAGGAATCACTTAGAGCGAAGTTGAGCTAAGAGCCTTTGATTCGTCCAAAGTTTGGTAGTCGATTCTACAAGGGTATACTTTGAATATGTATAACTTTTGATATACTTAGAATTTTTCATCTCAACACCCACCAAATTATGGATAATTCAGTTATCTTTCCAACTATACTAATTTTACCTTAATTTGATACCTGAGAGAAAAATTATGACCTTTTTTGTGAGAGGCGGTAAGAGGTCACGGTAGCCTCACGTTGTGGGTTGCATCATGAGGTATGCTTCACCTGACTAGGGGTCGCTCCACGATGTTTATTTCCACTGTTAAAAAAAGGCCAAGGGGCAATTTCATCCTTTCCCCTCAACCTCAGTCATCCAAACACAATTTATAACTCAAAAAGGTGCATTATTTGCCCATCTTCCTCACAACAACTCACGTGAAAACCCTCTCCTTTCCCATAAACAAAGTCCAAGTTTTTCTCTCAAGAACACAAATAATTCAAGATTCAATTTCAAGATTCATTCAAGAAATCTAAGAGTTCAAGCCACCAAGTTCAATAATTCTTTAAGAAATATCAAGAATAAAGTTTCTTTCACAAGTTCATCATTCAAGTTTTAAGATTCAAGCTTTCTTCACAATTTAAGAAAACTAAGGTACGTTTGGTTATGAACAAGGATACTCCTTTCATCCTTGTGCCAAAAACTTGATCTTTATTTAAGATTTCATATTTTGCAAATTAGGGTTCATATCCAATTATCATTATTTGAAGATTATGATGTTACAAGTAATTTAAATATTGAATTGCATGTCTATTTTCATATCTTTATGCGTGTGATATGGTTTTTTTTAGATTTCCAATTGAGTTTAAGCATGATATTGTGATTCTTGATTTCATTATCTTGATATTGTTGAAGTATTTCAAGAAATATACTGAGCATGACGTTTTTCTATGAATTTTCATGAGTTTAAGGCATGGGTTTTAAGCCCTAAGTTTAAGTATTGATATCTCAACAAGATTATGATTTTAAGCCTCATTTTCTTATAAATTGTTACCACGATTTATGAAATAAAGTTGATCTTTTGATCCTAAGCCAAGATAACGAATCCACATTGTTCATACAGTTTGAGATTTGAAGAAAGAGAAGCACAATTAGTTTTCATTACAAACCTTTGTGCTATTTTTAAGGTGGATTTCCTAAAGTTCTGGGCAAAAGAATGGGAGTAGTATTTAGCACCGAGTTAGTTATGATTCCAACGTCTCATGCCCCAGAACTACGTACCACTATAGGATTGAGATTAAGTGCCCATAGTGGGTCAAGTCAGTGATCACTTAAGATAAGGTTATACTCCTAGAAAAGAGTCTGACACCTCCCTCAACGTGAGGTTTTTCACTTAGGGGAACATGATGTTGGATATTGTGGTAGCTTACATGGTGTATGTCAGTTAGAGGAACCTCCCAAAGTCCCTAAGTCCTAAAATAAAATAACATAACAGATTTTAGAAACTAAGTGTAAAGGCTCACAGTTTTATTTAGATGTTGTATTACATAAGACATTAGCTATGAGATTTCAACTTTTAGCTTACAAATAATAAAGGTGAGTCCTTTTTACAATTAACCTATATGATTTGAAAACAGACTTAATGTCAGTACTGCTTATTCCACTAGCAGAAAGAGTAAAAGTACAGCTTTTAGAACAAAGTGTTATGGCTCACAAGATTCATACAGCATGTTTTATTTCTCATGATTTATGATTTTCAGCTTTTAGTTATTCAAGACAATGTGAGTCATTTACACTTAGCATGCATCCTTTACAAGTTATATGAACATTGAGTTACTGTTTTACTTATGCATTCAGCCTTGCATGCTCAGTACATTCCAAAAGTACTGATCCACATATACGTTTATGTGCTATATTGTTTAATAATGTAGCTACCAATTCAGCTGTAGTCCAAACATCACAATCAGACAGTTATAGATTTCAGCCAGCAGATGATGAGTCCTCCTACTTTAGGGACTTTAGTTGGATGTTATTCATGTACTTTACTTCCTCACTCATATGTATTGATTATTAGTAGTTGGAGGAGCGTCCCAGTTACCTATAGTCAATATTAGTAGAGGTTTCATAGACAGTTAGTAGAGTTGATATATTTGATTTTAGCTTTATCAGAATGTAAAATTGTATCAGTATTGTATTTTTCCCAGATTTCATCATGATTATGTTTCTGCATAGTAAACTTAGTTATTTTATACATATTAAAATCAGTTGCTTAACAGTATGCCAGTTCATGAGTTAGCTTAGAATAACTTGTGGTCCTAAGTAGTGTGTGACATCCAGGGGGTAGTTTTGGGGCGTTACACAGGTTTAATCACTACTTGGGATGACTTGGACCAAAAATTCCTCATTTGTTTCTTTCCATCTCGCAATACTGTGAGACTACACAGTGAGATTTTGAGCTTCAAGCAGAAGCTGGATCAAAATATTTATCATGCTTCATAGAGGTTTAAATTACTTCTTCGAGACTTTCCACATCACCAAAAGGACAATGAGGTATTATCTCACACCTTTGTTGAAGCTCTTGACCATAATAAGAAAATTTTGTTAAAATCAGCTGCAGGTGGTCAAGTATTGGAGAAAACGTATGATGAGCTCTATACCTTGTTGAACCATATTACTCAAGGAAATCCTAATTAGTATGTGACATGTACAGAAGCTCGGTAAAAAGGCTGCGGGAATGACTGAATTTGATAGTATCACAGCCTTAGCCGCCCAATTATCTGCTATGCAGAATTAAATGATAACTAAATTCAACAAATTAGGTATGAAACAGTCTCTGGCTTAAGTGAATGTAGTATAGCAGACCCCATATTGGTATGAGATTTATGGCAACAGTAGTCATTCTATCGATTTATGTGGGGCAAACCCAGAGTCTATCAACTTTTTGGGCAATTTACAGAAGCTAACTTACGTGAATGCCTACAACCAAAAGTGGAAAAATCAACCCAACTATTTATGGGGAAATCATTAGAACCAACAATTTCAGCAGCAGCACAATACATAGGCCAGTCACATCGAGGAAACTTTGAAGAAGATCCTGGCAAAGAAAGAAAAAATGGATACATAAGAGGCTCAGCAAAAGTTAAAGAAGAAGTTGGGGAAACTAGCTCAGGCATAGAATATTAGTCCCCAAGGTGGATTGCCAAGTGATACAAAGCATCTAATTAAGTGATGTAATCACCCTAAGAAGTGGTAAAGAGTTGAATGACAGGCCTCCAAAGAAAAATAAGGAGGTAATGTAGAGTTAGTTCCTCAATAGGTCAAAAGTAAAAATGCTAAAGTTCAGAGAAGTCTGAGTACCCGAAAGCAAGGGCTGCTGAGAAGGTTGCTGAAAGACCACCACCACCATTCCCTCAATAATTTAAAAGGCTGAGGAGGATGCTTTTTTCAAGAAGTTCTTTGACATGTTTAGTGAACTTCATATTAAAATTCCTCTTTTAGATGTTTTGTATGGTATGCCCACGTATGTTAAGTGCCTAAAGAACATGGTGATGAATAAGATTAAGCCGAAGGAAATTGAAATGGTAGCACTCGTTGAAGAGTGTAACTCTGTGGTGATGATAAGATGTCCAAGAAACTTAAAGACCTATGAAGTTTCACCCTCCCCAGATGAATTGGTTATAGTAATATGGTTCATGCTCTGCGTGATTTATGAGTGAGTAGAAACTTGATGCCACTATCAATGTTCAATACACTTGGGTTGGGAAAGTCAAGGTCATACTCTGTGGTGCTCTAGATGACAGACAGAACCCAATTCTATCCTAAAGGAATTATTAAGGATTCTCTTATAAAGGTTGGTAAGTTTATTATCTTATTATCTCTACTGACTTTATTATTTTGGATTATGATATAGATGATAGGATACCAATCATTTTGGAACTTCTATTCTTAGCAATGGAATAAGTGCTAATAGATGTGAAAGAGGGCACTCTCAAGATAAGATTGAATGATGAAGAGGTGGTCTTGAAAGTTTACAAACTGCTAAATCCACCTTTTCATTACAAAGATTTATGCATAATAACCACTATAGAAGTGGATGAGTGTGGGGTGGTGGAGTCCAAACCAACAAGTATCTCTTCAGACAGTCTCATTAAGTTTCCCAAGCCACCTGATAAGCCCAAAAAGGTAAAGTTGAAAGAAAAGCCTGAAAAGGCTATTATTGATGAAAATACAGTCCATAAGAGTACACACTCAAGAGGTCAAAAATGAGTGAGAAGATGGCCTCAAAGTAGGAGAAAAAAAATGAAGGAATACGACTGAGATATAGTAATGTGGGTCATACCGTTCACTAAATCAAGTGTTTCTTAGGAGGAAATCCAATTTAAGGTAGGTATTCTACTATTCATCTACTAGTTATTACTTCACTTTAGTTTTGTTTTTTTTGAGTCACAAGTTGATGGAAAGTCTGAGTACTGAAGACTTAAGCTAAGGAGCGTGGAAAAGGTTGGGTGTGGTGTTCACCAACCTCATTGATGTTTAAAGATGCTACTATCTAGGCCTAGAGGCCTCAGTTAGTATTTCTATCTCTACTTTTAATTTTACTTTGGGGACAAAGTATGTTTTTTAAGTGTGGGGTAGGGAAATTCCCATAGTTTCGGGCGAAGGGATGCTATAGGGTCTGGTTTTAATTGTTTTCTTAGTTTTTGAGTAGATTTGAAAAATTACAAAAAGATATTATTTACTATTTAGTTTTAGTTGTTAAGTGTCCGCCTAGTAGGTGTACATTTCACCCACCCCGTGGTTATTCTTTTTATTTCTTTTCCAAGTGGACGCCCTTTGAACCCAGTATTTTTTTTCTTTTTAGGAGTAAATTTTAAATTTTTTGTGTTAGGTAAGTGAGATGTGTTTGTTGGTGCTATGTATGATTGCATGATGCAAGCTATTTTTATTGTGAAAGAATGTTTATTGTGATGAATGGCTACTTTTGAGATTCCTAGACTCATAAATATGACTCTTGTTCGTTGTTGGTTTAATGTTAAATTCCAGTGATTGCTTGGTTGTGAGTCTATGATAATCTGACTTGAGTTGAGCAAGTTTCATGTGTGAGTGAGATTTTTTGTATATTTCTTGTTACACGTGATGTCTAGAACTTGCCTGGTGTGTGTGCAAAGCAAAAAAGAGGGTGTGGATTTAGGAGATGATGTAGGTATTTCATTGATAGACATATTTTATACCTTCTTTTATCTATCCGTGTGCATAATATTAGTTAGACTCGTTAAACCTTTAGCCTCTATCCT
This sequence comes from Capsicum annuum, assembly GCF_002878395.1. NCBI lineage: Eukaryota > Viridiplantae > Streptophyta > Magnoliopsida > Solanales > Solanaceae > Capsicum > Capsicum annuum. The sequence goes on from NC_061111.1 coordinate 125,757,704, forward strand.
TTGGTAGCCTCATATGTAGCATGTTCCATTTCCTTGGTTTGATCTTAATTTTATTTAAAGATCCTAAGCGCTTTAGTTGAAAATTAATGAGGTTAAAGAGTAAGAAAAAAATAAGAAGGGAAACGATAAAAGTGAAGCCTCACGATATTAGCTATTGGTGTTGAAACAGTGATAAGTTGTAATGGAGAGTTGTGTAACTCAATTAAAGAAAAGTGTGTGAAAATCTAAGCAGATGTGATAGACCATACTCCCTACTATGTATTTGTGAATGAGCTTAATGAGATAGGACAAAACAAGAGATGTGTGTAGATGGATGTGGTGGAAATTGGTTGTTAATAGAGAGATCTTAATATGTAATGTGATGTAATAAAGTGCTTAGGGAAGATAGTCACTATTCCTGGACAAAATAGTTCCTACCTTTCCCATAGCCTACATTAAAATCCTCAAAGTCCTATGTGATCCCAAGCCTTAATATTCTAATATTAGTAGAGTAATACACTAAAGGGTAAGCCTATGGTTCATTTTGTGCAACTTGTGAATTCTTTTGGAGAGTGAGCGCAAATTGATTCTTGTACCCTTTCTTGTGATGAATTATGTATTTGTGAGTGAATATGGGTAACTATCTTGTGTTAAGGCACATGTTTGATGATAGTTGGGTGATTTGTATGATCTCTTTGGTCGAGTACTATGCATGAGTTTGCCAACAAGGTGAGTCAATTCTTGAGGTTTGGATGTTTTGAAGTAGTGTTCTTGAGCTCTATTGTATATGACATGCTTGTTTGTGAACCTTGCTACTTGTATAGTCATTGTGGTGCTAGATTGAATGTCTTTCTTATAGTAATAGTGTTGAAGTCTTCTTTTATCTTGATTCTTAATTGAAGAGTTGTTCAAGGACAAACAAGGCTTTAAGTGTGGGGTAGTGATCTTAGGTAAATTTATGCAGATAAGTGTTGCTATCTACACTTAATTAGCTTAGTTTTGAGGACTTCTCGTGAGCTTAATGAACTGATTTTTGTAAAAATGAGCATCTAAGTGTTAAGTCATGTAATTACAATGTCCAAGGTGATTTTATAATGAATTTCAAGTCAAAACATAAAGTTAAAGTTCAAACGTGAAAACTAGTACTCTTAGCTTGAGCTATGTTCAATTATACTTTGTCGTATTGGATTCTATGAGGTATTGAGCTCTAATTTGTGGTGTTTAATGTTATAGGATGCTTGGTAAGTTGATAAAGATGATAAATGGATGATATACAAGCTGAAAAACATGAGTAAAATTCACCACGAAGTTTAGACTTGAAGGACAATCGCATGGGACAAGGCATGACCAAATATAGAATTCTAGGAATCATTGGCGTGCCACGGACCCTATGCACCACGATAAGGTAGTGGCACACTCTTGGATGCACTATAATATATCACAAGATAGTGTGCCTCCCTATATTGGTATTCCATGACCCATAATCCACGTGATAAGGCCGTGGCACAGAGGTTTTGTTCAATTCGACAATTTTGGTCCTATTACAAATATGATACTTAAACATTATTGTAGAAACCTTGGAAGACCTTAGGAATTTGATGAACATAGGATAAGGATTAAATTAGGATTTTATTCCTTTACTTTAGTTTGTTTATGGATTATAACATGGATTCATCTATTGTGATTACGTGTATGTCCCTGAGTAGCTAAAGCCCCTTTTACGTGGTTAAGATCAAGAACATGATTACTTTTGTTATGAATTAAATTGGTTTTAGTTATTTATCCTTTTTGGTTGTTTATTTATCATTGTGTTAACTATTTTAAGGATTCGTGGACCTTATAATACATGTTTAATTCTATCATGAACCCGAAAGGATGAATGATAGGATAGAACATGGTATAGATAGAATAGAATCGTAATCTCAATCGAATGTTGTTATGATTTTCATTTAGTATAGGAATATACCTAAGTTCCCTATTTGGTTCAATTACGGGATATAATATGAATGTATTAACTTAGTTCTCGCATTCCAGCTCAACAATGTAGTTATGGGGCTAAGTTAGTAATTGATTAGAGGCTCTGAATGCCATAATCATAATATCGACCCCGTGGATCAAACACCAAGATAATTAACCTAACCAATGAATTTGCATAGCTTAGCATGATTTTTTGTAGTGCCTTAACCCTGGGTTTCTCCCCATTATTGTTCAAGAACCTTTAATTTACAATATTGTTGAGTTTACTTTAATTCGTAACTCTCAGATGCTTTTGAGTTATGTTTGCACTTGTTAATCTTTATAGTAGAACTAGAATTGAATATTTGTTTAACTCAAGTCTCATTAGGATCGATACTTGACTTGTGAAAGTCCATTTTACTACTTTGTGGACCACGTACACTTGCATCTACACTTGAGCACAACAGTTTGGTATAGGGACTATATATGCATGTGTTGGTTCCCTCTCTTTTGAAAAAATGTATCAATATAATATAAGCGTCATATCAATTTGGTATAGGAATTGTATATGCATGCATATCATTTTGGTATAGGAATTGTATATGCATGCATAGGTTCCATCTCTTTTAAAAAAGTGTATCAATATGGTGCAA
>NC_061111.1:125763291-125788213 GCF_002878395.1 Capsicum annuum
TATGCTCTATGGATAAGAATTGATACCATTATATTATGTCTTGATTTATGTGATGCTCTATTAGTCTTGCCTCTAAGACAAAACTTAGCCTAAGAACCTCCCAGAAAACAAGTTACACCCAATGGACAAGTGTTGACACTACCACGTTGTGTTTTGATTTATGAGATGTTCTATAACTCTTGCCTTAGAAGCAAGACTTAACTCAAGGATTTTCAAAAAATAAGTCATGCTCCACAAGCAAGACTTGATACTACCACATTGTGCCTTGATTTATGAGTTGTTCTATATTTTTGTATTAGAGGTAAAACGTATCCCAAAGAACTTTCGAACAATAATTCATGCCCTTAAATTTGCTTTGATGTCAAAAAACAAAAAGATCTCTTTGCGAATTATCAAATTTTTTATATTAGCAAAATATAGAAGTTGAGAAAAAAAAAGATCAAACAAAATAGAGAAATAAAAAAAAGATTGAGAAAAATAAACAAGAAAAAAATAAAGGTTAAGAAAAAAACGAAGAATTAAAAAAATTTGAGAAAAACAAAACTGAGAGGAAAAAAATAAAAATAAAATTTTAGAAAAATGAGAGAGAAAAAAAGAGAGAAATGATAAAAATCAAAAATAAAAAAAAATAAAGGTTGGGACAAATTAATTAAAAAGGAAAAAAAGAAATGAAGAAATAGAAAATGTCTGAGAAAAAAGAAAAAAGAGAAGAAAATAAAGGTTGAGACAAATGAATTAAAACATGAAAATAAAATTAAAGCAAAAATAAAAAAGTAAAAATCATAAAAAAAATCATAAAAATAAAATTTGAGAGACAAATGAGTATGAAAAATTTTAAAATATTTGAGGTGTAGAGGGACAAAAATGTACTTATACTATACTTGAAAGGAAAGGAAGGCTAGTTTTGACAACCTTTCTTATTGGGGTCAAAAATCCAAAACTACCTACTATTGAAGCCATACCATGTAACTTTTTGTTTTTAAATAGGCTAAATTAAGTGGATCTAAATGGGTTGAATTAATAACATAAGTAGGTAATTAATTTGTCCATACATAAACAAATTGAGTGGTCATGATTTTATGGTCTGATTTTTACATCCCTATTGTGATCTATGGCCCTGAGGGGCATATTAGAGATTTAAGTAAAGGAAAAAGGATATGTTCTCAAACAAAAGTTTGATGTTCATGGACCAAACATGTTTAACGGTCCCTAAAGTTGTTTTAATTTGAAAGGATGGAAATACTTGAACCTAAAAAGTTAGGACCTCTGCCGATTATGTATGGGGCAAATCACATAAATATACATATTTAGAGTCTAAATTATAAAATATAGCAGTAAATTCTATTTTACAAAATATACCACTACAAAATTAACAAAACCAATTAAATAGGATGTAGAAAAGAGGAAAACTCGAATACCAATTAATTAACATGATTTTATACTCAATTCTCTCCTCCTTTATAAAGCAAACCAGTTTTCTTTCATTATATTTTATGTTTTGTTCATGAATTTAATCAATATCAAGCATCCCAATTTTTCTTAATCTCCATCAAAATAAATTCTTTCCATTTCTTCACTCTCATTCTAAAATAATAAATATTATTACATGATTTTCTTCATCTTTGCTCTGCAATGATCATGACCATTTTAATTGATAGATGTTTCATTCAACATATTTATTTGATATTGTTTCTTGTTTATAAGTTTTATTTATTTAATTTAATTGACATTAATTTTTAATATTTTTGAAGAGAAAACAACATTAATGGTAGTAAATTTTTCAGTTGATTCAAACGCATCCAATACAAATTTCATACATCATATTTCTATATAGTTCAGACACCATCAAATTGTTGATACACCAATTTCTATTTTAGATACCATAAAATTACTGATTCACCAATTTTTGTATAGTTTTGGACACCATAATATTACTGACACACCAATATTTATATAGTTTAGACACAATAAAATTATTATACACCAATCTCTATATAGTTCAAACACCATAACATTGTTGACACACTAATTTTCATAGACAACATAAAATTATTGACACACCAATTTCTATATACACCATAAAACTGTTGATACACCGATTTTTATACAATTCAGACACCATAAAGCTGGTAATACACTAATTTTTATACAATTCATACACCAATTTTTATACAATTCATGCACCATAAAATTATAAAATTCTAATTCCAACTTTAAAATTCTCTAATCAAATACTCATAAAATTATTATTATTGGTACACCTGTTTCTAAAGAGTAGTTCAAACATTATAAAATTATTGATACACCAATTTCTAAGACACCTTAAAATAAAATGAATGATATACCAATCTCCATATAATTTTGACACCATAAAATCATTAATGTATCAATTTCTAACTATTTCAAAAATCATAAAATTATTAATACACCAATTTTTATACAATTCAAACACAATAAAACTGTTGATACACCAATTTCTATATAATTCAGACACCATAAAGCTGGTGATACACCAATTTTTATATAATTCATACACCAATTTCTATACAATTCATGCACCATAAAATTATAAAATTCTAATTCCAACTTTAAAATTCTATAATCAAATACTCCTAGTATTTTTTTTTCATTTTTGTTTTGATGACAAACGCCGCATCAATGTTACTAGAAAGGAAAATGTCTTTAATTAAAGTTAATCCCTAAAATTAATCTTAATTATGTCCACATTAAAATGCCAGTAGGGACCACACATGCATATGCCAGCTGTAAAAAATGGTTTTTAGTGGTAGATTTTGTAAATAAAAGATACCTTTTATAAATAAAAAAAACTAGTGGTAGTTTTTATAATATTAATGCTTAAATTGTATATTTATGTGATTTTTCCTTATGTAAATCACCGTGCAACTTCTCTTTATGTTGTTTTGTTTGAGCTTCTAATTAGCTTATATTCTGTGGATTATAAAATGCTTCTTGGAATTGGCCTCTCACCTAAACATTATAAGTAGAGGTGTACAAATCGAACCACTAAGTCAAACCAAATCAATGAATTAAACCAAATCGAGAAAAAAAATCGACTTATGATTTGATTTGATTGGTTTGGTGTTTGGAAAAAAATGATTATTCTTGGTTTGGTTTGGTATTAGCAAAAATAAAATCAAACCAAACCGACATAATACATATATAATTTTAATTTTTTATACGAAAAAAAAATAATAGGCATATAGAAATTATTGTGCGTCAAATAACATCAAAAGTGTTGGTTTCAGAAGATGGTCTGTCGAATGTTTTTTCACCCGCTCTCGGCAAGGAACTTTCTCTCTTAAAGAAGGTCTTCCATGCCTGGCACTTTACTCAAACAAAGTGAAAATATTTATAATCTACTTTCTAATTACTTTTATTACTTTTTTTATATTTAGAAAATAGATATATATTCTTGGTCTTTAATTATAGTATTTGTCCATTAGTAAAAAATTAATACAAAGCCCAATTTTAATATAAAAATCTAAAACTCTTCAATTGCTTCACTTTACATTTTACTTTCCAAGTTTTCGGAGAGTTTTCATTATTTTCTCATCTTACTTTCATCTTACTTTTCTTATTCTCCTCATTCAACAAGTTGTCATTTAGGTTGTTTCTCTTCTTTCTCTTTTTTCTTATGGAATTATCTTATAGTTAATTATTTTATGGAGTTAAGCTTTTAATAAGTTGTCTTCAATTCTTCATTCTTTTGTATGGTCACATTTTATGTGAAGGGAACTTTCATACAAGCTACTATGACTAGTGACTTAGAAATTGAACCACCGGGTATCCACATAATATTACTTTGAGAGATAATAATTTAGACGTCTAAGTAATTTGCCAACGTAATTTTTATTGGAACTACTCTATGACCATTGTTTTTTTTATCTTTTTAGTGAAAACATTTATTTTTTTCTTCAATCACATAATAATTATAAAAAAACCAAAAAACCAAAAAAATCGACTAAAACCGAAATAAAAAAACCGATTATATATTGGTTTGATTTGGTTTATTGATTTAAGAAACCGACGTTATTGGTTTGGTTATATTTTAATGAAAAAATGAACCAATCCGAACTATGTACAACCCAAATTATAAGCATCCTCCTAAATATGGACTTGAGGTGATGGGATCACATATGATATCTTCTGCTTTTTAGATTATAAAGAGATCGGAGTACATATATATTTGAAAATAAAAGCATGTTGGAATTGAAATAATCGAGCGTCGTGTATAAATTAACTATTATAATTCTTGAAAGAAGATAAATTAGAAATTAAAAAAAATATATATATCAAAAAAGAAGAATATAACGTAACTTGATCAATTGATCTACATATCAGAAATCTGATATAGAAGAATCTCCCCTTAAAAAAATTCTTTTAATGATTACATTTTAAGATTCTATTCTGTTGTTTTGGGAGAAGAAATGATTTTTAATTTATAGAAGTTCAAAGAGTTTTTTTTCAAGAAAAGAATTAAATTTCCTTCTGAAAGTAAAACGCAGTTTTAATAAGAAAATCTTATTATTAGGTAGAAAAATTAAAGCAAATCCTAACATAGGTTATTGCTCCACGAAGGAAAATATTACGTGTGCGTCCCAAAAGAAATTAGGTACCACACTAATTCAATTTTTTCATAGGTTAGTTTGCTGTTTATAACTCTGTTCTAATACAGTTGAAGTGTTGGTCTTTTCCCACGTTATCCAAATAAGCTTTTGTAGGTCGTATCATTTTAGTGTGACACATGCAAGTTTCACCCACTAAGCTTATTAGATTGAGAATATTTTGGTAGGGCATCCTTCTTTTGTGTGTGTTTCTTTTTGCTTGCTTTAGGCAGTGATGGTTAGTGGGTGTAGACAAGAAGACACTTATTGTTTCAATAAGATAACTTAATGAAAAGGAGACATTGCATGGTGGTGTATGAAAGTTGACAGCCTCATCCGAGGAATACTAGCTGCTAGCACTAAATAGTATAAAACAGACACAGAGAACTAAGACATGACCTTAAGTTTGACGAACTATAGCCCATTGATTCGCAAAGGTGGGACTACCTAGATAGCTACCCATTAGGACTACCTCAACTTCTATATCTTTCTTTCATTTGTCCTTTTCAAGTACAATATTCTTGAATCATAATTGTATTATTTCTTGTCCTTTGCCACTGCACCCCTACCGTAAGTTGTGTTCAGTGGCGGAGTCAGAATTTTCAATAGGGGGGTTCACAAGTAAACATACGAACTAATCGAAGGGGGTTCAACATATACTATATATACATAAAAAATAATTTTAAATATATAAATATAATATAATTTTTCAGCGAAGGGGTTGGAATGAACCCTATGTGAAGGGTAGATCCGCCCATGGTTGTGCCTTTCATTCAGGAAAAGTTTTACCTTGAGTCTCATATGCCAAGTATTAGTTGTATGAGGCATTTAATATTTTGACAAGTGGATTTTTATGGGGCCCATCTGTCAGAAAATTATTTTTTATCTTCCGTCTTTATTTTTTCAGTCTCACTGTCATTAACTTTTATTCTTCCACAAATAATATTTTGTTCTTTTACTTTTATTCTTCCACAAATTATATTTTGTTCTTTTGCTCTTTCTTTGCGGATTATCTTTTACTTATTGTTTTCTTTAGTTTTCTTCCTTTACACTTTTTTCTTTCAAATTGTTTTTTAGTGCTCTTGATGTTAGGGTTTTTGTCCTGATTTTCTTATTAAAATTAAGTTTTACTTTTTTTTGGAGAAAAAAATAAAAATTACCATAATTGCTTTTATTTTTTAAAAAAGAAAAATATAAAACTTTTTCATATTCAGTAAACCTCTTTCTTGGAGGAAAGGTTTTGGGCATCTATAAATAGAAGACTCCCTTCTCATATCATAACACAAGAGCATCTACAATGTAGTCTCTAAAGAGTCTTTGTTTAGAGGGAGATTTTCTCTCTCATTAGTTTTATGCTTTTTAATATTAGGATTTATATGTAGGCCGATTGGTCAAATCATATAATAATATTATATTTTAGTATTGTTTTTCGTTGTCATCTGATTTATCATCTCATAGTTTGCAACTAAATGCTTCCGCGTGACGCCCTCTCGATTTCAAACCCAATAAGTGGTATCAAAGCTTACGGTTCAATAGTCTAATGGTGTGATGAGATGAGATTAAACAGGTTCAAAGCGGTTTTAAAATCAAGCTGCAACAATTTGGATAATAATGAAGATTTTTGTCGAACTACATGTGGAGAACAAGTTTCAACCACATTTTCAACACTCTTGTTGCTGCATCTTTAAAAATAAAAATAAAATATTACTTTTAAACCAATTTTTAATCATGATATTTTAAACATTATTTTTAACCATGACAAGCAGCAGTTATGAAGATTATATCAAAAACGAAGTTCATGCATGTGATGCGAAGAAGACGGATCAAGTGAAGAAAATCAATCCAAAAAGCGGAGATTTGTTAGGGTTTTTGCCCTGATTTTCTTACTAAAATTAAGTTTTACTTTTTCATGGAGGAAAATAAAAATTACCATAATTACTTTTATTTTTTCTAAAAGAAAAATATAAAACTTTTCCGTATTTGGCAAACCTCTTTCTTGGAGAAAAGGTTTTGGGCATCTATAAATAGAAGACCCCCCTTCTCATACCATAACACAAGAGCATCTACAATGTAGTCTTTAAAGAGTCTTTGTTTAGGGAGAGATTTTTTCTCTCATTAGTTTTATGCTTTTTAATATTAGGATTTATATGTAGGCCGATTGGTCAAATCATATAATAATATTATGTTTCAGTATTGTTTTTCGTTGTCATCTAATTTATCGTCTCATAGTTTGCAACTAATAGCTTCCGCGTGACGCCCTCTTTCGAACCCAACACTTGATACCAAGTAGTTGGTATATTGAATGTTTTTCTTTTTCCTCTTAGTTCTTATTTGTCGATATTTTTATGCAAATTAAATTTATACGGTACTCATTTTTTTTATTCGTTTATCTTATTTTTAAAATTTTATTTTAAAAATTTTATTTCTTTCATTTTAAAATAATTTTTTAATTTCATTTTTTCACATGATATATTTAAAATATTTTAAATTCTATATATTTTTAATTTAAAATCAAAAGATTTAAAAGCCCTTCTTACTTTTTAAACCGTGTAAAAGAATAATCTAACAAATAAAATTAAATGGAGAGTATTGTATCCATCAGTTAAATGTGTGAGTGATAACTAAGCTTACAACAATTGACCGTCAAAATCACTCAATTTTATTTTGTGTTTCAAAAGTCATTACTTTGCCTAGTTAGTTTTTATAATTATTTTAGCCCGAAATATAATTTTTGATTTATATTTCATGATGTGACATTTTTAAATTTTTTAAAAAAAATATTTAAATAATTAAAATCAATATTTAGCTTTATTTAGGATCAATCCATTATTCAATCCAATTTTTGACCGGCCGCCTTAAAAAATCTTGTTATAGAGGAAATTATCTCAATAATTAAAAAAATATGATTTTTCTTCAATTTCTAAAATTGTAATATTATAGATGCCCTTAATTATATCAAACCATAGTAAACAACATTATATAAACTCAATAAAGAAAAGCAGATTCATCAACTAAAAATTCAGTTTCAAATTTTTCAACACCAACAAAAAGGAGAGCATAATTTAAAAGATGAAAATTATCGTCTTGATTGAATGATCAAAAAAATTAATTTGCTTACAAATATGTACAAATAAGAAGGCAACAGTTATTCTGTAAAATTAATCGAGGGGCGCGCAATCTGATGTAAACATTACAATTTTTTTAAAGAAAATTATACCAATAAGAGTTAGGATGGGAACAAAAAAGAAGCAAAAGAAAAATTAATCAATCTAGCTGGGAAAAAAATTTAAAAAAACAGTAAACAAAAAGTAACCCAAAAAAAGAGTAAATAATGATTCCCCCACCCCCCAAAAAAAAAAAAGAGTTCGACCGAAAAAGAAAAGAATATGAATGAATAAGGAATTGATCAAATAGTGGCCCAATAGGTCCATTTATCAAGATATTAAATGCCTCATACAACTATGAGTTCGCATATGAAACTCATAATAAAATTTTTCTTCATTTAGTACGTGGTCCTTAATTTAATTAATTAAAGGTTTCTCTTGAACTTTTGTCCTATTTTAATGACAACCTTGTTGATTACTAATAACATATGAAGGGAATGTCATTCTCAATTATTTATCATGATGTGACTCGAACTTGCTATACATATAGAATCGAGTAAAAGTGGGCAATCTACGTTGGGGTGAGGGGTTCATCCGCACCCCCTCAACCAAAAAAATTATGTTATCTGTATAAGCTCAAAGTTGAAGTATAAGGATATAAAGTATTTAATGAACCCCCTTAATAAAATAGAGAGGCGTAGCGTAGTGGTCCAGGGGTTCATTTTGGGACCCACGCCGGGGGTTCGAATCCCGCATCTCTTTTGGTAATTCTTTAACAACTTTTTCACTTCTCACTCCTTTTATTATTTAATGCCCAATTGGGCTTTGGCTGTTTCATTGTTGGCAACTGGGCCTGAATAAAAGAAATATGTGTATTTATTTAAAAATTATTTATTTATTATTTTTCAAGTATTTGGATATTTTAACTTTTTCTTTTTCGATACTCTCAATACTAGTTTAAAGTCAGAGCTAGAATTATATAATTTTCAAATTAATTCTCAACCCCATTCCCACCCCCAAATAAATAAATAAAAAATACTATGCATATTTTTTTTATACGTTATATGTCATGTTTGTTCAAAATAGCTTCATATATTTGACTAGTTTTACATAATATATAAAATTTTTGCTTTGTTAATGTTTACAAATTATTTTATCAAATTACATAAATTGTTCTTTTAAAATATATTTTATTATTCAACATATTAATATTAATGTTGTTCAGTATTTTTTATTGAGTACGAAATATATATATTATAATATAAATAATTCAATGCTTACACTTTTCAAGAACCTTTTTTTTATGTGTGAGGATATTAATTTGAAAGAAAAATAAAATAAAATAAAATAAAATAAAACTATAAAGTGAAAGAAATAAAAGACACAATTTTTTATGAAGGCTCGCAAACTAAAACTTGAAAGTAATGTTAAAAGAAAATGATAAGGCAAGTTAAAATTTAGCGGGTGTACACTTTATTTTGTTGATGTACTTTTTATATATGCTTACTTCTTTATATGTCGACCCCCCTGAACAAAAATCCTGGATTCGCCACTGAAAGTGGGAGGGTCTCACCAACTAATTACGCTACTTCTCTCGTGTTAGAATTGCTTAATTATCTATGGGGAGTTTATAGATTTGGTGAACAACATTCGATAAGACTGGTAGTCTAGCTAGCCCTTGCCGATTGCCTCGCGCAGAGACCAGAGGGTAAGTGGTCCAAACATTTAGAGGAGTTCATATTTCATGTAAACAGTTGAGGAAAATATGAAAAAAGAAACTGTTTTGTAAACTTAAAGGACTAGTCACAGTATCATAAATCTTTGAATATTTAATTTATCAAGTATTGCACATATAACTGTCAAACAGGCCGGGCTGACCCGGCCCAGACCGGTTCACTTACAAAATCGGCTCGGTTTGATCCGATCCGGTCAGCCTAAAGGCTGTAGGGTCCCGTATCCAGGATCAATTTATTTTTGATTTTGGGTCCGGTTAACTTGGTCCGAACCAAATCTGGTCTAGGCCCGCCGGTTAATCAGCCCGAAACCGGCCCGTTTTTTTTTTTTTTAAATAAACAAACAGACTAATTTACTATAAAGTATTATGAATTTATTATATTAAGTAGCATATGTCTTATTTAAAGAAGTACATATATTTTATATGTGTATGTATATATTGAATAGTACGTATATATGTATATATATGTTTTATAGATGTAAATATTTAACGTATGCATGTGTATATGTTTTATAAATTAGTATATAACTATATATATAATGTGTGTATATATTGTAGTATATTTGATTTAAAGTAGTACATATATATTGAATGTTACGTATATATGTGTATATATCTTCTATAGACGTAAATATTTGACGTATACATGTGTATATGTTTTATACATTAGTGTATAACTATATATATAGTGTGTGTATATATTATAGTATATATATATATATATTATAGTATATTTTATTTAAAGTAGTACGTATATATTGAATGATACGTATATATGTTCCTATATCTTCTATAGACGTATATATTTAACGAATACATGTGTATATATTTTATAAATTAGTATATAATTATATATAGTGTGTGTATATATTGTAGTATACTTTATTTAAAGTAGTACGTATATATTGAATGGTACGTATATATGTGTATATATCTTCTATAAACGTATATATTTAACGTATACATATGTATATGTTTTATAAATTAGTATATAACTATATAGATAGTGTGTGTATATATTGTAGTATATATATTGTAGTATATTTTATTTAAAGTATTACGTATATATTGAATGGTACGTATATATGTGTATATATCTTCTATAGATGTATATATTTAGCGTATAATGTATATATGTTTTATAAATTAGTATATAACTATATATATAGTGTGTGTATATATTGTAGTATATGTATATTGTAGCATATTTTGTTTAAAGTAGTACATATATATTGAATGATACGTATATATGTCTATATCTTCTATAGACGTATATATTTAATGTATACATGTGTATATGTTTTATAAATGAGTATATAACTCTATATATAGTGTATGTATATATTGTAGTATATATATTGTAGTATATTTTATTTAAAGTAGTACGAATATATTGAATGAAACGTATATATGTGTATATATCTTCTATAAACGTATATATTTAACGTATACATATGTATATGTTTTATAAATTAGTGTATAACAATATATATATATAGTGTGTGTGTGTATTGTAGTGTATTTTATTTAAAGTAGTACCTATATATTGAATGATACGTATATATGTTTATATATCTTCTATACACGTATATATTTAACGTATACATGTGTATAAGTTTTATAAATTAGTATATAACTATACATATAGTGTGTGTGTGTATATTGTTGTATATATATATTGCAGTATATGTTTTATTTTAGGTAGTATATATATATTGAATGGTGCATATATATGTGTATATATCTTCTATAGACGTATATATTTAACGTATACATGTATATATGTTTTATAAATTAGTATATAACTATATATATAGTGTGTGTATATATTTGTAGTATGTATATTGTAGTATATTTTATTTAAAGTAGTACGTATATATTGAATGTTACGTAAATATGTGTATATATCTTCTATTGACGTATATATTTAATGTATACATGTGCATATGTTTTATAAATTTGTGTATATCTATATATATAGTATGTGTATATATTGTAGTATATTTTATTTAAAGTAGTACATAATTATTGAATTAGACGTATATATGTGTATATATCTTCTATTGACGTATATATTTAACGTATATATGTATATATGTTTTTATAAATTAGTGTATATATTTGTGTATATCTATATATATAGTATGTGTATATATTGTAGTATATATATATTGTAGTATATTTCATTTAAAGTAATACATATATATTGAATTATACGTATATATGTGTATATATCTTCTATTGACGTATATATTTAACGTATATATGTATATATGTTTTATAAATTAGTGTATGATTATATATGTAGTGTATTTATATATTGTAGTATATATATATATATATATATATATATATATATATATATATATATTGAAGTATATTTTATCTAAAGTAGTACATATATATGTCTATATCTTCTATAGACGTATATATTTAACGTATACATGTGTATATATTTTATAAATTAGTATATAACTATATATATAGTGTGTGTGTCTAATGTAGTATATATATATTGTAGTATATTTTATTTAAAGTAGTACGTATATGTTGAATGGTACATTTATATGTGTATATATCTTTTATAGACGTATATATTTTACATATACATGTGTATATATTTATAAATTAGTGTATAACTACATATATAGTGTGTGTATATATTGTAGTATATATATATATATATATATATATATATATATTGTAGTATATTTTATTTAAAGTAGTACATATATATTGAATGGTACGTATATATGTGTATATATCTTCTATAGACGTATATATATACATGTGTATATGTTTGCTAAATTAGTGTATAATTATATATACAGTGTGTGTATAGATTGTAGTATATATATATTGTAGTATATGTTTTATTAAAGTAGTACATATTTATTGAATGGTGTGTATATATGTGTATATATCTTCTATAGACGTACATATGTGTATATGTTTTACAAATTAGTATATAACTATATATATATATATACATATATATAAATATATATATTGTACTATATATATATATATATATATATATATATATATTGTATTAAATGTTTTATTTAAAGTAGTACGTATAGTTGTATATATTGAATGTTACGTATATATGTGTAATTGTGTATATGTGTATATATTTTTAAATTCTAATGTAGTATATACTATATATATAATGTATATATATTGGTTAACGTATTTAAAATGTATATAGATGGGTATATCTAATGTATATTGGAAAAATAAAATTGGTTTTTAATTGGGTTTGATCGAATTTTTAACCGGGTTTGACCGGGTTTAGGTGGATTAGACCAGGTTGGGCTAAATGGGCCGGTTTAGGGTTATTTTTAAAAATTTTACTGTTGAACCAAGACTCGACCTGGCCCACTTAACTACAACCCGAACCGGTCCGACCTATAACCCGACTAAACTTAACGGGCCGATTTCGAGTTGACCCTGTCCGGCCCACTTAACACCCTTAAATTTACACATAAGTACACGTTAAATAAGCAAAACAAGTGCAATATGGTATAAACTAATTATGCAAAATGGATTTAGATGATTCATTTCGGTTGACCAAATTAAACTACCTAGCTAGCTTTGCATATCTTACTGATTGACAATTGGTTGGTTGACTATAATATAAAATATGATTTGAAATTTAATTAGTTGATTTGCTACAATATTTCTCTATTTGTAGGCAAATTAAAGAAGGTATATTTTCATAATTGGCACCATGCTATGCTTATCATTAAACATGTATGCTTTATAGGAGTTCCAGAGGGTAATATCACAAGATTACAGGATAAAAAAGATGGTCCACCTATACATGGTTGTCACTAATAATTATCTTATTTTTGCCTAACTGTTGCCGATCGATGAAACGGGTTGCCTGACGTGTTTCAAGGAAGCAGTAAACCAGAAAGTAATGAACACAATGATTTTTACGTGGAAAACACCCGGCTCAAAAGGTGTAAAAAACCACGACCTGCACCTCTACAGGATTTAACCCCAACTTCACTAAATAAATCTGAGCCTCAACAACGATTGATTACAAAACTCTTGTAACCAACAAATAGGAATTATAAACTCTAATTCCTTTAAGTCAACGACTTGGCATTATAAACTCTAATTCCTAACTACACACACACCTCCCAACGTATGCGTTCCTAAAGTCTCTGAGTTTTTCCAACTCGAAGACTAGCTCCTATTTCAATTTATAACACACTAAAACTAATATTACATCAATAGTTCAAACACAATGAACAACTCTAAAAATCAATGCTAAAACTCTTAGCTGGATTCTATACTTAGGACCAGGTTCTTCAATGTTTTTCTTCAGTGATTGAGTAGCACTTCGTGAAGTCAATCTGTCGATTGAGCTTTTCTGCTTTGTAAGTTCGTAATTTATTCTGACTGATGCATCTTCTATTTAAGCACAGCTCTTCAAAGAGCCATTCTTTATTTCAAACCCCCCCTTTAATCAAAACTCTCATTACATAGAGTTATACTTCAAGTGAGACTCCTTCTTCAATTCCAACTTTTGTCTTCTTAGTGTTGTAGTCAAACTTCAACCCTTTAAATCATCTTCTCTTCAAGTATTTTACTTAACCATAACTTCTTCAATTTCTCATGTGATCAGTAACTTGAGTATATCAGAATCAGGCTTGCTCATTCATTCTTGGCTTTAAGCAATCTTTGTCTACATCTATCAGTGAAACCTGAAACCTGTCTTTCTATGCTTGGACCAGCTCAAATAACATGGTCCATTCATGTATCAGTCATCACAAATTTCATTGATCTAACAAAAAGTACTTCAATTCGTATGTTTCCTATCTTGCGTAGACTTCTTCAATCTGCAGAATCTTTCTCCTTCTACACATAGGACTCTTCAGGATATGCTCAGAAGTAAAACTCCTTCTTTTCATAGGACTTGTTTTTTAACTCAACTTTTCTTGCCCTTATCATCAAGTGTTTGAATCAAATTCAACTTCTACAAATGAGCACCTGTTTATTTCCTTAAGTTTATAAGAATTAACCACTCATCTGGATCTTGATTTCTTCCACCCTTGTCTTTAATCATCGATGATTTGCTACAAGTTTCAGCTACATATTTCATATCACTTTGTCAGTTTGTCAATCATCAAAACTACATCATACCCAACAAATTTTCCCTTTTTGATGATGACAAACCTCTTTTCTTTGTGTATTCAAACATCTTCACCTGTAGGCACTAAACTATAAAACACTAGAATGAAACAAGTTAGTCAATGGGTTATAAATATTACACAATCCTCTTATCTTCCCCCTTTTGGCATGATCAAAAAACTTTTTCAATGAAATAATATACTACCCAAAGTGATTTGTTATGTTATTCATGGCCACTGGGCTATCACCAAAATAATCATATAAAAACTTTAGCCAACATAGTAATGTATTAAAAAGAGCAAAAATATGAGTCAATTTATCAAAGATAACTATTCCATTTAACTGACAGAGCATGTTCCACATTAAACCTAAGCTAGTACTGAACAAAGCAAAACAATCAAGCATTAAAAAAATACGGTATAAAAGTGAGACATGGCTAAGGATACAAATAGTGAGGAACTGATGAGGAAGATGGAACAGGTGATATCAACTATGTCAACTGACGAATGATTTCAATATTTTCATACCTCTATCAATCAAGGTCAAGCTTCAAAGTGATGATCCTAGTCTTAAGGACCTCTTATTCCACTTCAAGACTGTCTTATGCA
Organism: Capsicum annuum; assembly: GCF_002878395.1. Lineage (NCBI taxonomy): Eukaryota > Viridiplantae > Streptophyta > Magnoliopsida > Solanales > Solanaceae > Capsicum > Capsicum annuum. The sequence continues at coordinate 125,778,509 of NC_061111.1, forward strand.
GCTTCTAGTTCAGATTTTTTTCCAGCTAAATCAATTTTTTTTATTTTTTTTAATGAGTTTTTATCCTCATTATTAAAACAGGTAGAGCAACATGATTCATCTATTCAAGAACATCTATTGTTGCTTTATAAGTCAAACCTGAACTAGGACTGAGAAGTCCTAAAAAATAACCAATTAGGAACTAAAAGGGAAAGCATATCCCTTTTCATTCTTCAGAAACATATGTTGCATGTGATTGATGATCAAGTTTGGAAAATTCATGGTACAAAAATTGATATTTTAGTTGATAGATAAGAAGGAATTTCTGGTGTAGAATTAACACATTTGTGCACAACCATTTGGAGAGAATCAAAAAAAGTTTGGTCAACTAATTCATCAACATTATAGGACAAGGAGAGGATGTAGTATGAGGAATTGAATAGGTGTGCTGAACTATTTCAACTTAGACAACCTATACTTATGTCAGTGTAGAACATACCTGATAAGAAGAACTTTGTGGTCACAATTGCTTGCTTGTATCTATTTTTCTGCACAATCTAATACAAAATTAGGTTAGAAGAGTCAAAATCTGGAATTGGGACACACAACTAAATATGCAAGACTGAATCGAATAACATTTTAGCTAATAAGATTAAGGAGAAAAATGGTTATTCTAGTCAATCATTGAGGGGAGTTCATGCAATTTTAATCATCCCCAAGTCTAATCTATTCTTTTCAAAATGCTCTCTACTTAGTGTCTTTGGTGCTCCAGTCAATTAAGTAACCCACATAGTCAAAATTTTTATAGCCCTCAAGAGTGAAATTGATTTCCTTTGGATACCATAGTCTCAAGCCATTGATTCCCATGGGATATCTCAAGATTCTTTTGACAACACCAATTCTTATGAACTACCAACAAAATTACTAGCAGCTTATGTTGGTTTTATTGATGCATCCATTTCTTTATTTGTTGTTTCCACTGTCAATATGCCCTCAGTCTGTACAATAGTTGAACCAGGTAGTACAATATGTTCCTGTGCATGCTCATCAGTTTCACTGTCATCCTTTTTTTTTTAAAGAGGATCTTCCTTGCTTCCCCTTTACATGAGCACTCCAAATCTGACCATCTTTAAAAAGTATTTTATTTTAGTTCTCCCAATCTTTTCAGCTCTAGTAATGGTGCTCTTTTTACCATCTTCAAAAGATCCATTCCCCCTTAGGTGAAAGAAATTTTATTTACTTCTAGTCTTATGTCTTGAGCAAGCTCTATCCATGTACTAATTTTTCTTGCCTCCTTTCATTCTCACCTGTAAAACAAATTAGAGGTTAGCTTTAGGAACCCAGATAAGTTTGGGTCCTTTCTTATGACAAAAAGAATGTATGAGGTTCCTTATAGTCCATCGAGGTAACAAGTTATGTGACCTGTTTCTGTGACCAGTTTTAACTTTCTTGTTAGCTTGTGCTAACATAGAACTAGAATCTTTTGCTAGGTTTATGCTTCTTGATTTGCTTTTTGCTGCAACTGGACATTGAGTAGTTGGATGTCCCAAGTTACCACAAATATAACACAGATCTTTAATAGCATTAGAAATCTTATAAAAGCCTAACCCAATCTTTTCATTATGAGTTCTTTGACCTAGCTTATGAACAAGTCTTGAAGAATGTGTCCATCTATTAGCTCTTTCAAGATCAAGTTTTAATTTAGAAACTTCTTGAATTAGTTGACTAACCTTTTCTTTTTCACAAAAGTATTCATATTTAATCTTAGTCAATTTTGACTCAATCTTTTCTTGTTCCTCACTCTTGACCTTTTTTTCTCAGAAAAAAATAGTTTTAGAAATTCAGATTTGAGGGTCAGGTTTGATGAATCAATTCTGCTAACCTGTTCCTTAAGAGTGCAATTTTTCTTTACAACCGTGTTCTTACAAGTTTCTAGATCAATAAAATCAAACTTGAGACTTGCAAGATTGTTGAATAACTCATACCTATCAGAAGCTAATTCTTGGAAATCATCAATTAGAACACTCATTAAGGAAATAAGTTTCTTTTTAGAAAATAAATGCAACTTCTCTTTGAGTTTAAGAATACTTACCTCAGAGTTTTCATCATCTTTTTCCATGTCTGAATCTCCAATGGCCATGAGAGCAATTTCATCATCTTCCTCTCCATCTGATTTATAACTTTCAGATGCCCTATTTAGATTTTCCATGTCCTTTTTATAGGTCTTTAAATTACCAACTAACTCATCAAGGGACATTCTAGTGAGATCCTTAGCTTTTATTATGGCTGTAACTTTGACATTCCACTTAGACTTTAGTAGGACTCTCAAGACCTTCTCTACCTGTTCCTCAGTAGATAAAACCTTTCCTAGAGATGATAACTCATTTATTAACAAAATTAACCTAGTTATCATTTCTTGTAGTGACTCATTTTTATCCATTTTGAAAGCCTCATATTCAGTAAAAAGTAATGCAATTTTGAATTTTCTCACTTGGTTAGTACCTTCATGTGCATTCACCAATGCATCCCAGATTTGTATAGCAGTGTTGCAATTTGACACTCTATTGTACTCAGCTGAACCAAGACCACAAATAAGAATACTTTTGGCTTTTGCATTCTTTTATAGTGCAACAAGATCTTTCAGGGTGAATTTACTCCTTACATTTTTCACTTGTTCTCCATCCACTGTCTTCATGAGAATTGTTGGTCCATCAATAATTCTATCCCATAATTCATAATCTACACTTTGAAGAAATGTTCCAATCCTAGTTTTCCACTAAATAAAGTGAGACCCATCAAAGAGTGGAGGTCTAATAGTGGATTGACCTTCACTGTGACCAGTAGGGGGTGCGGAATTCATCATATTAATTTTTGTCTTAGGTGCTAACCCTTTTTAAGATAACCTCTCTTTGATACCACTTGTTAAGAATTTGTGCCCTACTTATTATCTTATTTTTGCCTAACTATTGTCTATCGATGGAACGGGTTGCCTGACGTATTCCAAGGAAGCAGTAAACCAGAAAGTAAAGAACACAATGATTTTTACGTGAAAATCCCCCGGCTCAAAAGGTATAAAAAACCACAACCTACACCTCTACAGGATTTAACCCTAAATTCACTAAATAACTTTGAGCCTCAATAAGGACTGATTACAAAACTCTTGTAACCAAAAAATAGGAATTATAAACTCTAATTTCTTTAAATCAACAACTAGGAATTATAAACTCTAATTCCTAACTATACACATACCTCCCAACATATGCGTTTCCAAAGTCTCTGAGTTTTTCCCAACTCGAAGACTAGCTCCTATTTCAGTTATAACATACTGAAACTAATATTACATCAATAGTTCAAACACAATGAATAACTCTAAAAATCAATGCTAAAGATCTTAGCTGGATTCTATATATAGGACCAGGTTCTTCAATGTGTTTCTTCAGTAATTGAGTAGAACTTCGTGAAGTCAATCTATTGATTGTGATTTTCTACTTTGTAAGTGTGTAAGTTATTCTGATTGATGCATCTTCTATTTAAGCACAGCTCTTCAAAGAGTCATTCTTTATTTCAAACTCCTCTTTTAATCAGAACTCTCATTACATAGAGTTCTACTTCATGTGAGACTCCTTCTTCAATTCCAACTCTTGTTTCCTTAGTGTTGTAGTCAAACTTTAACTCTTTAAATCATCTTATCTTCAACTCTTTTACTTAACTACAACTTCTTTAACTTCTCACGTGATCAGTAACTTGAGTATATCAGAATTAGGCTTGCTCATTCATTCCTGTCTTTAAGCAATCTTTATTTGTATCTATCAGTGAAACCTGAAACCTGTCTTCCTATGCTTGGACCAGCTCAAGTAACATGGTCCATTCATGTGTCAGTCATCACAAAATTCATTGATCTAACAAAAAGTCCTTCAATTTGTATGTTTTCTATCTTGCGTAGACTTCTTCAATCTGCAGAATCTTTCTCCTTCTACACATAGGACTCTTCAGGATATGCTCAGAAGTAAAACTCCTTCTTTCCATAGGACTCCTTTTTCAACTCAACTTTGTTTTTACTTATCATCAAGTGTTTGAATCAAATTCAACTTCTACAAATTAGCACATGTTTATTTCCTTAATTTTATCAGAATTAACCACTCATCTTGATCGTGATTTCTTCCACCCTTGTCTTTAATCATCGATGATTTTCTACAAGTTTCAGCTACATATTCATATCAATTTGTCAATTTGTCAATCATCAAAACTACATCGTACCCAACACCATGTAATGTATTTGCACAATAATGATGAAGACTATATAGAGGTCTTTTTTCTCTTTTTATTGTAGTTAGTTGGGTCATTTGTAAAATTTGGAATTATGTGTTTGATTATTGGTATTAGTTAAAATGATCTAAATATTATAAGAAAACATTGGTACTATAGGATGTGGGATTGTTATTTCAGTATTATAATCCTAGATATCCTGAGCTTGTTTGGAACAAAATGTCGCCTAAGGTTAATTTGTGGGTGAACTTTGAATGAATTATCTATTAATCAGTTACCCTTTATACATCACCATCACGAGGTAGAGGAGAATTGTTCTTTTGTGCACCTTCAACTTAGAATTTATGGTACCATGACTAATTACACTCTAAAGTACTGTGTGAGCATAAATTAATAAAAGAAGGTGAGCTTGCTTCTTATTTTCGTGTTTAGTCTCCCTATTTGAGTTGGCCATTAGAAGAAGAAAATTATAATAGGAACCTCTCTTTCTTTAATGAGACTCAGTCAATTTTTAATAGATTATTGTATCTACTGTATAATCACAAGATTGATATGGAGTAAGCCAAAATTCTAAATAAATGTTATTCGGCGAGTGTCCCTTTGCACCTAGCTCTTTGTTTGAGTGGATCTAACTATTAGTGAATATTTACGTGGATCAAACATACCTGAATTTGACAAATGATGCAATATATAATATGCATCCACATCTCTGTCAAAGAAAGAATAATATAATGTGTCAAGCTATAGGAGATTCCCTTTTATTGTATAAATAATACAAATTTCAATCCTATTAGACTTATTTATCCTCTCTCATCTTCTTAATTAATTTGTTCTCTCTTTCAATTAATATACATAGCTCAACAATTATATACATAAAACACTATGTATATGAAAATCTGCTACCAACATTTTAATAAGAAAATAATAGATTTTCTCTTATATTTAGGATGCAATTAATGTTGCAACATTAATAATAGATTACTACATCCCTTAATTTGTGTAACGGCTATATTAATACAAATTTTGGAAAACAATAATACATAAAAAGAAAATCAACCAAAAAATAGAAATCACAAATAATTCAATCGTTGATTTTTGATCTCTTGAAAAAAAACTGATTTTATTTGTATTAAACAAGATGAATATTGCAATTCTTTTGAGGCACTCTGGTGAATGAAAAAACAAAACAGAATATATATTCATTGTATGTGCTGGAGTTTAAAGTTGAAAATTTGATCTGTGATAGCAATCATATTGACGTGAAGGTGAAACAAATATATAAAGAAAAATCGATGTGTGTTTCAGTGATCTCTAAATATGTGGTGTCATATGATTTTAATTGCAGAGCAAAATATTCAGACAAAATGAGGTGTTTTTTTTAGTTATGTTACGATATATTTTTACTTAATTGTTGGTTGTTAATCGTTCAACTTTAACTACAGTGTAATGTTGCGTGAATTTTATCTTGATGTTAAAGTTGTTTTACGAAGATTGTTGTAGCTTTGAAGACATGAGGTTGTCTATTTCTTTGTGTTGGAATAACACCAGACATAATATTGTGATTTACTGTGCTAAGTAATTTATGTATATGTAATAGTTGTATATGTACATCTCATAAAATATTTATGGTATTTTAGTATGTTTCTGTAGAATTTTATTTGATTTTGATTCAAGCTATATTCATATAGTCAACCTCCTGGACATTATTAGTATTGTGAGGTTAGTTGATTTTTTATTTTTATATATGAATGTTAGTTTGTGCAGCAAATTTGTGATTTTTTTCAGGAATGTGATGGTTTAGTAGTAGTTGACAGTTCATAAACATAACATTATTTATGTATATTATATACATATACATAAATAATGTTATGTGTATGAACTTAAATGATATGTTTAGTTCATATACATATCAAAATGAAATATACATAAGTAATTTATGTATGTGTTATACTGATATGTATTGTCAATATACATCGCATAAAATTTTTTATAATTTTTTTATTTGTTTTTGTAGGACTTTATTTGATTTAGTTCAAGTTATATATAAATATATTGTCAACCATTTGGAAATTATGATGTTTTTTTTTTAAATAATTCGGGTGAGAATTTTGTATGTTTCTGTAGAACTTTATTTTTTATCCTTTATTTTTGAAAGTGAATCGTGCAATTATGGGAGGCTTCAAATAGATCATATACCTTGTACTCAAGTTATTGTCGTTTTAAAGGCTAAACATGTAAAAAAAAACTTAGTTCATACTACTCAGATTACTATAAGCCAAGCACTTTGGTGGAGACTTATGAATTTTCAATAATTTCAATGCTAGGTAAGAAAGGACTGAAATGTTCCTAAAGTGTAGAAGAGGAAGAAGTGTTGCCACTGATGTATATAAGACAATCAGGAAGACTTAAGAAAGGAAAAAAAAAGAAATCAAGCGAAACACTGTCATCAAGCGCAAATTATTGTGAACGATGCGGACATGAGAGTCACGATAAGCATTCCTGTAACTATTTTTCGAAGGAGAAATGACGTATAATTTCCTCTACATATGATGATTAATCACTCATTGAGAATTTTCTACTTTTATGTAATGTTTTTTGAATAATTTAAGATGGTTATTTTATTTACAAGCTGAATTATCATCATGGCATATACTTATTTGTATTGTATGTATATTTTGGTGATTAATACTTGCTTTTGATGTTATTGAATGTTTATGGAGTATCAAAATTATGTAACTATACAACTATGCTAATCGCAACAATTTATAAGTAAATATGTATTTGAAAAAAAAAAACTTTAACTAATACTTTATAGATTATTTTGTGAAAATGTAAAGATGAGTTACGTATATGAAAATTTTACTATGTAATTGGTTATATTGTGTTTGAAAGTAATATGTTATGTATTTAACTGATGTAACTGGTGTTTATATGTACATAATCTCTCTCTCTCTCTCTCTCTATCTATCTATCTATCTATCTATCTATCTATCTATTTGAACCACTTAAATATCCAGATATGTACATATTTATTATGTGTATTAACTATCGTATACAAAGCTTTTTATAGATCTATACTGTTAGATGCTTTTTGTCGGCTGTGTTTTTAATATACATACATAAGTACTTCTCCCTCCGTTTTAAAAAGAATGACCTTTTTTGACTTGACACAAAGTTTAAGAAAATAAAGAAGACTTTTGAATCTTGTGGCCTTAAATTAAAGTTGTTTCAAATGTACCAAAATGCCCTTTAATCTTGTGGTCCTAAACATGCCATGTGGAAAGTTGAAATTAAAGTATTGTCAAAAAGAAAAAGGGGTCATTCTTTTTTAAACGGACTAAAAAGAAAAGTAGGTCATTTTTTCTTAAACGTAGGGAGTAATTTGTTATGTATACTCTATGATTTGTGATATACATAACAATATTAGATACATAGCTATTAAATATGTTAGATACGTAGTTATATTATATGTTAGTTACGTAGGTAGTTTGCATATATGTATATTGTATATATATACAAAGCTATGTTATGTATATGCTGGATACATAAAAATATTGAATATGTAAATCTACAATACAATACGTGTATTAACTGTCATATACAAAGCTTTGTATAAATTTATACTGTTATGTGCCTTAGAACTGTTGTGTAATTAAAATACATATGCAATATTTGTTATCTATATGCTAAATACATTAATTTTTTCTTATACAATCTAAATTACATTAGCAAGTATATGAAATACGTATACATATGAAGCACATAAATTGACCTTGGTCTTAGAGGGTCATCGTTATCACTAACATGGCTCTTTGTTATCATAACTGGAGGCACGATAATTTCTTCACTTAGGCATTCTGCATTACCAGCGACAAACACTCTACAGCCCCTGTAAGCAAATAATATGCCTACATATTTAATGTTATGTTGACTGACCACTACTAAAGCACAGTTACATTAACGAAAAATCAAACATAACGCTATCTACAGTATCAATCATATTCAAAAAATAAAAAAAATCTCACATTACTGAAAACTATTGATATGTATATTGAGTTAAAAAAATCAGACAAAGCATACTCCAAAACAACTTAATCCCATACACCTTTCTGTAACGTCCATATTAAATATGCATAACAGTAGCATATATATATAACATATGATATGTATATTGCTATAGCTAAACCAAACAATTTCTGCAGAAACTACAAAAACACAATACACAAGTCTGTGATGTATATGAATTACACATATCATTATATTTTAAAGTATAAATAACACGAATTCTAACCCTATTAGACGTATTTACCTTCTCTTCCATCTTCTTAATTAATTTATTCTCTCTCACAATTAATATACATAACTCATCCGCTATATACATAAAACGCTATGTATATGAAAATCTGCTGCCAACGTTTTAATAGGAAAATAATAGATTTTTTCTTATATTTAGGACACAATTAATGCTGCAACAATAATAATATATTTTTGTATCCCTTAATTTGTGTAATAGCTATACTAATTCAAATTTTAAAAAACAACAATACATAAAAAAAAATCAACCAAAAAAACAGAAATCACAAACAGTCCAATCACTGATTTTTGATCTCTTGAAAAATAATTGATTTTATTTGTATTAAACAAGATGAATATTGCAATTCTTTTGAGGTACTCTGGTGAATGAAAAATCAAAACAGAATATATATTTATAGTATGTGTCAGAGTTTAAAGTTGAAAATTTGTTCTGTGATAGAAATCACATTGACGTGAAGGTGAAAAAACGTAAAAGAATAAATGGACGCTTGTTTTAGTGATGTTAAATATGTGATGTCACATGATTATAATTGCTGAGCAAAACGTTCAGATAAAAGAAGGTACTTTTCTAGTTATGTTACGATATATTTTTACTTAATTTTTGATTGTTAATCGTTCAAATTTAACTACAGTATAATGTTGCATGAATTTTATCTTGATGTTAAAGTTATTTTACCAAGATTGTTGTAGTTTTGAAAACATGAGATTGTTTATTTTTTTGTGTTGGAATAATGTCAGGTATAATATTGTGATATAGTGTGTTAAGTAATTTATGTATATGTAATGATTGCATATGTACATCTCATAAAGTTTTATGGTGTTTTAGTACGTTTCTGTAAGATTTTATTTGATTTTGGTTCAATCTATATTCATATAGTTAACTTTCTGAACATTATTAGTATTGTGAGGTTATTTGATTTTTTATTTTTATATATAACAGTTAGTTTGTGCATCAATTTTATTATATATTTTTAGAAATGTGATGGTTTAGTAGTATTTGACAGTTCATATACATAACATTATTTATGTATATGATAAACATATATCTAACTAATGTTATGTGTATGAACTAAACTGATATGTTTAATTCATATACATATTAGAAAGAAATATACATAAGTAATTTATGTATATGTGCTATACTGA
>NC_061111.1:125791213-125917533 GCF_002878395.1 Capsicum annuum
TTTGTGATATACATAACAATATTAGATACATAGCTATTAAATATGGTAGATACGTAGTTATATTATATGTTAGTTACGTAGGTAGTTTGCGTATATGTATATTGTATGTATATACAAAGCTATGTTATGTATATGCTGGATACATACAAATATTGAATATGCAAATCTACAATATAATACGTGTATTAACTGTCATATACAAAGCTGTGTATATATTTATACGATTATGTGCATTAGAACTGCTGTGTAATTAAAATACATATACAATATTTGTTATCTATATACTGAATACATAAAATTTTTCTTATACAATCTAAATTACATTAGCAAGTATATGAAATACGTAAGCATATAAATTGGCCTTGGTCTTGGAGGGTCATCATTATCACTAACATAGCGCTTCGTTAGCATAACTGAAGACACAACAATTCCTTCACTTAGGAATTTGCATATCCAGCGAAAAACATTCCACAGTTCCTACAAGCAAATAATATACATACATATTTAATGTTATGTTGACTAACCACTACTAAAGCACAGTCACATTAATGATAAAGTACACATAATGCTGCCCACACCAACAATCATATTAAGAAAATAAAAGAAAATTCATTCCTGAAAAACACTGATGTGCATATTACGTCAAAAAATCAGTCAAAGCATACTCCAAAACAACTTAATCCCATAGACCTTTCTGTCACGTCTATATTGAATATGCATCACAATAACATATATACATAACTTCTGATATGCATATTGCTATAACTAAACCAAATAATTCCTACAGAAACTACAAAAATACAATACACAAGTCTGTGATGTATATGAACTGTACATATTATTATATTTCAAATAGGGATAATACTCATAAAAATATCTAAACTTTGACTGAATTTCTAGTTGAGCATACTGAACTTTAGGGGGAGGTCCTATTACCCACCTAAACTTTTTTAAGTGGAATTAGTCTCCCCTTCCTCGAACTTTTTTATAGTGAAATTAATTTCGCCCCAAAATGCTACACCCAGTTTTGACGGTCGGAAGTGTAATACACGCGCTCTTTCTTCTCCATGTTGTCACTTTTCAATATTTTTCGCCATTACAATCATATTAAAGATTCCACAACTCAAATTCTTCCTACAAATTAAATTTCAAATGATTTCAGTGAGTCAATTTCAACTTTTCATTATTTTTTCACCAAAATCTTGTTCTAAGGTTCTTCTTGTCTTGTTCAACCTCTGTAACTGCTTTCTTCTTCTTCTCTCTCTATTTCTTAGTACCCCTAGAACAATTTTTAGTGAAAAAATATCAACTCATAAGGCTGTAGTTCAATAAAAATATAGGCACCAGTCAATTCCTCCTCATCCATTATAATATTTTTTTCTTGCTTTTCTTACCGTTGCCTTCCCTGCTTATTGAATAAGAAGGAAACAGAATTATCATCACTAAAATGAATCATGTAAGCTACGTTAAACGCTCAGATCTAAACATCATCACAAACTATTATTTTTGAACAAAATCTTGATGGAATTGAAGATGACTCTATTTGGTGTGTGTGTGTTTAAATTGAATCAAATTGATAAAATTGAATTAGGTGTGTTGAAGATGACTCATTTGGGTGTGTATGTGTGTGATAAAATTGCGTTCAATTTAAATTCAACAATGGAGTAATCATGGTGTTTTGTTGAAGACTCCATTGTTGAAGAGAAAAAAGAAAGAAAGAGAAGAGAGAAGAAAGAACAAATGAAAAATAAATAAAAAACATAAAATTTATAAAAATCAGAAAATTAAGGGTCTATTTTACCAAAAAAAGTTTTTAAACGATTTTTTAGCACTTTCACGCACTCAATGCGCGTGAATTACACGCAATGATCCAAGTGGGCAGATATATGCAATTAAAATACGAAAAAAAAAGTTTAGGGGGTAATAGGACCCCCGCAAAGTTTAGTATGCTCAACTGAAAATCCGGTCAAAGTTCAAATATTTTTGTGAGTATTATCCCTTTCAAATATGTACCATCAGTTATGTATATGTCTACCATATACATAAGTACTGATTTGTATATACACGACAACTACTAATGCACCATCAAATTCATGAAAAATCCAACATAATAATGCAGAACTAACAATTATATCTAAAAATAAAAATAAAAAAAAAGCTCACATTGATGAGAAAAATACTATATCTCAATACAATAAACAATCATATCATTATATTTTAAATACGTAGCAATACTTATGTATAGGTCTACCATATACATAAGTACTGATATGTATATACACTGGTAACTACTAATGCACCCTAAAAATCATGAAAAAATTCACATAATAATGCAAAATTAACGACTATATTCAAAAACAAAAACTAAAAAAAAACTCACATTGATGAAAAAATCAAAAACAAATCAAAAAATCAAATAATACCTTTCCGATTTGATTTTTTGAACCTCGATTAGCAGCTTTCCTGAGCTTCTTCATCTTAATAGAGTCGTTATAATATTTTGATCTGTTTTCAACAAAATTAGGGTCCTCGTAATCAAATTCTCCGAGAACGAATCCAATAACCCAATTTATTGGTTCGCAATGGTCTAACTGAGTTAATCCTAAACTAAAGATGGAGTATTATCCATTTACTAAATAATAATGAGTGAATGGAGTACATGCAAGAACTTATTTTATAGAATTTTAAATTTTGGCAAAGTAGAAAAAAAAAATCTTATTCAAAGTCGAAAAAAAAAAAAGTTTAAACTTATTCTATTGAATGAACAACATGAAAGAAATTGTTCAATCATAATCTATGATTTTTTTATAAAGTCGAAAAAAAATAACTAAGCCCAGATCTTAAAAATTACAAAATGTTGAAAAATGACGTTTTTGTTAGAATTGAATGCAATTGAGGTAAGAGTTTGAATCAAACATGGTAACTAATTTAAAAATAATAACCTTTACATAATGACTCCTTGATTTTAGTCTTCTTTCAAAGAGAACAAACCGTACAAAAATCAAGGAGTCATTATGTAGAAGTTATCATTTTTGTTAGAATTGAATGCAATTAAATAAGAGTTTGAATCAAACATGGCAACTAATTCAAAAATGATAACCTCTACATAATGACTCCTTGATTTTAGGCTTCTTTCAAAGAGAACAAACCATACAAAAATTGGAAAAGCTATGTATATGTATTTTTAGAGACAAAAATTGAAAAAGTGAGAATTTTGTAATATGTTTTGAGAGTTGTGATTTTGTAATAAGTGATACTTAAGTTATGGCTTTATGTAATTTTTAGTTTAATTGAATGTTTAATTAACTATTCGGATTTCGTATTTACCAACTCTAAATCTTAAATTTGTCCGGAAGTTTTCCCGTGCTGAACATCTTAACAGGAAATCGGCTTCTGCGGAATTTTGATGTCGCAATGCCTATTAAGGCATTATCTTCTTTATTCTTCACATGTATGTTCACACAATGTTTTAGGATGCCAACATTTTATTCAATTGTAGTAGTATATAAATTCAAAATATCCTCTCGATAGGCAAATATTGTCCACCAATAGAAACGTGGAGAACATCTTAAGAATTTCATGTTTCAAATGTATTAAATTAACGCTTTAATATGCATTAGGACAAGAACTTGATAAACTATTCTTTGAGTGCAAAAGTTGGTAAGAAATTAGAATAAGATGCCTCCTCGTGCTATTTTATTTTATACGTGCGCAAGTTAATGATATAAAATAACTCAAGAATTTGCACTAGTACTTAAAGTCCTTTATTACAATAATCAATCGATAAACCATTCAAATGATGTGTCGAAAAGGCATGCCTTAATATTTCAGACGATCGATCATTTTGAAAGAAAGCTTCTTTACACTAGCTAATGTGTTCTTTCCCTTTTTCTGGATTGGAATAAAGGTATTATTTTTAGGCTATAGCTGAATAAAATTGATACTACTTTTTTGTGTTTAGATCAAACCTAAAAAGCTTTGAATAATGGCAAGCTTATGTGTGAAAACTTACATGGAAACCCCAGGAACAAAGGAATATTTGGCCTTTAAGCAACCTTTGTTCCAAGCAATTCTATAACTCTATTCTCTTCATGGGTAATTGTTAAAAAGTTGCATCTTTATTTTTTCTCTTGTATACCAGCAAGTTCAAATTGATCTTCCTGTTGTTGCACAGGACTAGCTGCTGTAATGGCTGTGACTCATGCTGATCTTGCACCAAGTCGCCCTAGCACCAATTTAGGTAGCAAAATAGGTGCATGTCTTATGGTATTGTCGATACTTCTTGGCCTATTCTGCTTCATACTCTCCCTCATTGCTGAGGCTACGCATTCTCAGGTACGTTTTGATTTCTCTTTTGGATTTGATCTATACAAGGGCGGGTATAAAGAATTTTTATACTGTTGGTGTGTTTCAACCTGTTTTAGAGGGAAACTTACCTTAATGTTCCAGACTACTAAAATCACTTTTTTTTTTTTTGGACATGTTACTTATAGTTATTTTTTAGATGGTCTAATATAATCATTACAATGTATAGAAGTTAGACTAATTTTTCTAAAAAAAATATGTAGCTAGTTTTTCTAAAAATATGTAACAAGGACTACTATAGCTTTTAATTTTTTTGGACAGGTTACTTAGTTATTTTTAAGATGATTTTAATAGAATCATTACAATGTATAGAAGTTTTACAATATGTTTTTCCAGAAAAATATGTAACAAGGACTACTATAGCTTTTAATATCCATGTGTATTTCCTTGCACGAACGTTAGATTGGGATGAGAGAGTGATGAACGTTAGATTGGGATGAGAGAGTGATGAACATATTGTAGACACCATACTTTGAAGTTAATTTTGTTAGAAATGTTACGGAAAATACTTCATTACGAACATGTTTAGGGAATTTTCATAGCTTAAGGCGTGTCAATGATATTTCAGCCGGTATAGATGTTATCTCCTAAAATTCAACAACCTCTTAATTCTATTGTAAATTAGGAGCTAGAATCTAATAAAGATAATATATACAAAGAAACCCAACACAAAATAATATTGAAAAGAGAAGGAAGAAATTCTCTGACGTTCTACTCCATTACTTTGCAAAAGATAGGACGTAAGTATAGATATAGATGAAGACATAGACATTCTTGATTGTGGGCAAGCTAACGTCCAAAAATCATGATAGGTCAATGCCACTCAATTATTTTTAAGGCTATCATTCATTATTCAATTGATCAAAAAAATATTTATAAAAGTTGACATGCCCAACGTTCAAAAAGCCAGGAAGAGCAATTAAAATCATAAAGGCAATGATTTACAACAAAATTGGAACGATGGACAACAATAATTTGACCAAAATAAATTTATGATGTAAATACGAATTCCTTTTAGATATTATTATAATTCTTTTTTGAGATATCAAATCATTTTTCTAACAATTTTTTGTTCAAATTTAACTGATTTTCACTAACAATTTAGAAGAATGGTTTAATGTTGCACAAACATACAAGACTTATGTGATTGAGGTTTGCAGGTGACATTGAGTGGTAAAGAGGAGTGCACATATAGTGGTAGTGGGAAAACACCTCTGCTGTGTGCTTCTGCTGCATTTTTGGTTCTGGCTATTGCCATGGTCATTGAGCACACTTACTTGTTGATTGTTGTGAGCAAATCGAGTCCTCCTATACTTTATTGGGATCCTCATTCCCAACCTGTCAAGACTCTTGTTTGGCAAGCTGGCTTCTTCTTTGTTTCTACATGGTACATATTTACATGCCACCTTTCTTTTCTAGTCATAGCTCATCATCGTTAAATAATCTTCAAATGAATTGTTTTACATCTCAAATTTATTTAGACGTATAGTAAGGTAAGGTCACCTTTAATTTCCAAATAGATTTCAAAAGTACTACATAAGCAAATGTTAGCGGTATGTAGAAGTTTGAAGGGAATAACTCTTTCTCCACGTCTACAGAAAAAAGTAAAAATGAAGGGTAGCCCAATATATCCTCTTTTGGGCCTTGGCCTAAAGTATGCTTCGGTCATGGGTGGATCCACCATTTGCAACCCTTTATTGGGAAAAAGACAAAAATAACACCTAAAACTAAAATAAGTTTACGAAAATAACACCTAAAACTAAAAATCCAGTAAATAGACACTCTCATACACTTAACTACATATAACCAGAAATGCGCCCAAATCAAAATATAACTTTACCTTTCTTTCTTTCCTTTTCATTCACAATTTCCTTTTCATTCAAAATCCTAATTCTCTGTTCCATTACCTTTTCTGATGCTCATTTTTACCTTTTTCATTTACAAACTTTTGTATAAATCTCTAAGAATCTGCATTCAATTAGCTTCATATAGTTTTTCACCAATAAATGATAAATCATCCTCAATAAATTCATAAACAGATAAAGGATCGTCTTTTACCACTTTCTTGCTTGCTTTTCCATTCGATGGACCCGATTTTTCCATCATTTTCAACAAAAATCTCAAAATCAAACAGAGGACTTCGAAGCAAGTTAAAGATTTGTAGGTAGGTTATACGGTAAAAAAGTGTAACAAAAGAAGATTTGTTGATATCAAACTACGGAGTAAAAATATACTCCCCGTTTCTATCTTTTTTAAGAAAATTGTTATTTGTCTTAGCTGGGCGGTTAATAGAAAATAGCTATTGTATATGCTTGCACATACTGTATCAATTTGGTATAAAAGTATATCAATTTATTATAAAAAAGTATCAATTGGATATATGCTACTGTATATGCTTGCACATACTGTTCAATGTGGTATAAAAGTGTATCAATCTAGTATGAAAAAGTACCAATTGGATATATGAACCCTGCATATGCATGCATAGATTCCCCTTCTATCTTGTTATAAAAGTGTATCAATGTGGAATAAAAGAGTATTAATTGCGTATAGAATCCCTGCTTTTTTTTTTAAAGTGTATCAATGTAGTATAAAAGTGTATCAATATGGTATAAAAGTATATCAATTGGGTATAGAAATTGCACGTGAACGACTGGGCCAATAGCTAAAAGAGAGAAATAAATTGAACCGACTGGCTACAGTCTATATTTTCAAACTGTGGGCCATTTTTTTAAAAAAAAATGGTCAGTCCACGTTCTTTCCCCTTTATCTAAACTATAAAATTTGAGGGAAAGTATATTTATGCCCCATAAATTATTTATAATTAAATTTTTTTTGCCTAAATTGTCCCTCTAAATAACGACACAAAATGTCTCATTCTCTTGTATTTTTAGTCACTAGTTTAGTGAACGTGCTTTTCACGTGTATCTTTCGTCAATCAATAAAACTCTATATGGGAGAAAAAGTTATTAGAAAGTAGAAATTTATGTCATAATAAATTTTATACCTATTTAAATGATATATCTTGTACCAACAACAACAACAATATACCTAGTAAAATCTTATAAATGAAAGTTTGGAGGGGTAAATTATACGCAGATCTTATCACTACCTAGTAAAGGTAAAAATGTTGTTTTCGAAAGACCCTCAACTCAATTGTAGCAAATTCAGGTATAAAGAAGAGAAAAAAAGTGAAGAAAATATGATAATTAATCAGACCAAAAATGAAAAAAAAAAAAAAAAAAAAAAAAAAATTTAGAGCCTATCATATAAAAAAAAAAAAAAAAAAAAAAAAAAAAAGAAGAAGGAAGACAACCTTTAGGGCCTATTATTAAAAATGATGACAATATGTCAAATTTCATAGTTTACATTACTCACAATTGAAAAAAATGTGTATAAATAAATTTTAAAAGAGAATTCATATGAAATTAGAATGACTAACTAATTTTTGGTGATGGTATATAATGATCTATAGAAATGTGTCAAAATTTTAAATAAGTCAATTTAAAATTAGTACTACTATATATGAGTCATTATAGACGAACAAACAAAATAACTTGCCAATTAGCAATCGTCCATAAAAATAAATGATAATTTATTTTTGTAAAGATAAAAAAAAATATACTAAAATTTAAAAAAAGTTACCCCAACCCACAAAAAAAAGTAAGTTTTTTATAATCATAGGTAATAAAAATTTAAAAAAAAAAAAAAAAGCCTTATCAATTAGCAATTTTTATCAACAATACTTGATAATTATTATTATAAATTTCAAGAATATACTAAATTTTTTAAAAAACTTACCTCAAATAACAAGAAAATTTATCTATTTATCATAAAATATTTCAAGATTTCACACACACAAAAAACTTCTCAATTAGCGATAGATTGATATTATCAAAATTGTAAACATCAAGAGCATAGTAAAATTTAAGAAAATTTACCTCAAATCACAAGCAAAGTTTCTTTCAATCATAAGATATATCAAGATTCTACAAAATAAAACTTCTCAATTAGCAATTGTCTATTAAGAATACATGATAATTTATTTATTGTAAACTTAAAAAACATATACCTCAAATCACAAACTCATTTATCTCTTTAATCATAAATACTACCAAAATTTTGTTTAGTAGAATATTCTATACCTAAAGATGTTTCGTCCCTAAATACAAGAAAAACTCTATATTGCCTGCTTTAATTCCTCCCAGCAAACCTACAACAAGTTCACAAAAAGCTCAAGTGAAATTTTGTTTATCAAATTATATAACGTATTGGTTGATTAAGTTTATGAGTCCTAAAATAGAGTTTGATGGCCTCCGAAACGGTTATGGGATGCTATTATTCCCTATGAATCTATGTATGTTAAAGTGCATTTTTTTAAATAGTAAGTTTAATTTTATTTTTTTTTAGAAAAAATACAGTTTGAAGTTTTGTATAGTTTGTATGCACATATGTAAAATATTATTTATGAATTATAATTAGGTATAACTACTCCTTTCTAATATTTTAGGAAAAAACGAAAACACAAAATTTTGGCCCACAAGTTGAATATCGTATTTTGTTTATCAAATTACATATAAAAGTATTGAATATTTCCTTAATTAAATAAATTAGGAGTATTTAACAAAATATATTTTTCGCTTATTATAGATTTAGGATACCTTAATTGTTAATTTTTCAAAAAAAATTTACCATATATTTTAGGATTCCTTAATTTTTTAAATATATTTTTGTCTTACCATATATTAAATAGTAAAAAAACGATTTTCTCTATTACGGAGTGTTTTAATGAAGAATAAAAAGTTCAAATCACTTTTCTAAAGGTTTTCACAATTTTAATATACTAGGTTAACTGCACGTGCCC
Source organism: Capsicum annuum (assembly GCF_002878395.1). NCBI lineage: Eukaryota > Viridiplantae > Streptophyta > Magnoliopsida > Solanales > Solanaceae > Capsicum > Capsicum annuum. Next base: position 125,800,443 of record NC_061111.1, read on the forward strand.
CGCACGAGTAACGTTTGTTTACTTTAAATTAAATGATTTTTTTTTATTACGGAGATTTTAAATGAAGTGTAAATGTTTAAATCACTTTTTAAAGATTCTTCACACTTTAATATAATAATGTAAATATAAATATATATTTTAGCATAAGAACATATATATTTTATCACCAAAAGTTTCAAGTGGTTGATGGATCATCACTTTTGCATTTGTCATGCAGTACCTCTTTCCCTTACTGCTAGAGGCTAAGAGAGACGCATCAATTTGAACCATATTTGTGATACGATTATTTTTTATTTATTTTTTTATATTTAAAATCTTTTCTAGTTTTTAAAATTAAATCTTTAAAAAATTATTAATTACATTCTTATGACGTACTTAAAGCTTTTAAAAAATTGACATTTTTTTTCTTATTCTAACGTTTTTATATTTATTTTTAGATTTTTTAAATTTTCTTAAAATCAAGTTTAGTTGATTTAGAAATCTAAAATTAATGAAAAAAGTATTATCTGTCATTAATTCAGATGACTTCTAATAAGAAAAGGTTTTACCATAGATATATTTAATTAATTTTCAACTATTAAATATTAGAAAAAAATAGTGAAAAGACAATTTTGTCTAAATCAAAGATTTTTAATGAAGGGCAAAAAGTTAAAACAATACTTTTAAGACCCTTCACACTTTTAGTATAATATAGATTATAGATATAGATATAGATTTATTATCGCCCTTTTAATTGTTTTTCTTTTTATTTTTCTACTCTTTTTTTTCATTTTTTGCTTCTAATTCATTTATTTTTTTGTAAAATTACTTTATTTTTTATTTTCTTTTTACGTCATAATATATTTTACACTCAATTTATTTTATATACTCCTTTTCTTCTTCTTCTTTTTTCTTTCTTTTCTTTTTTCTCGTTTATTTTTTTATTCATTTTTTCTCTACTTTTTTTTTCTTTTGTTCCTCTTTTATTTTTATCTTTTTTTTCCTTAATTGGTTCTTTTTAGTTTTTTTTATTTTTTAATGTTTTTATTTCTTGTTCCTTTTTTTTCTTTTTTCTCGTTTATTTATTTTTTTCTCTACTTTTCTTTTCTTTATTGGTTCCTTTTAATATTTATATTTTTTTATGTTTAAATTTATTTATTTCTTGTTCTTTTTTTTTCGTTCATTTCTTTATTCTTTTTTTTCCTCATTTTTCATTCATTTTTTTTCAAATCATTATATTATTTTTTTCACCACAAGCTAATTTCATATTTTAAAATATTTTATATATTTGATTTTTAAATTTTATATATTTCCTTTTTTGGGTAATTTTATTTGATTCTCTTTTCTTTATATTTATGTTTGTTTTCATTTGTTTCAGTCAGTAATGATACCATCAAGGTATATTTATATGTTTACATGGTATCATTGATGCCTGCTTTGATCCTTAGTGGGATCTCCATGATATCATCACAGTATGTATGTGTGTGTGTATATACATATATACATACTATCATGGTATTATTGATGTTTGTTTCAGTCCTTCAGTCAAACCTTCATGATACCATTATAGTGTGTATATGTATATATATATATATATATATATACATATATATATATACACACAAACACTTTCATTGTATCATTAATTTTTGTTTCGATCCTTCAGTGAGACCTCTATCATGGTATTATTGATGTTTGTTTTAGTTCTTCAGTCAAACCTCTATGATACCATCATAGTATATATATCTATATACTTTCATGGTATCATTGATTTCTGCTTCAATCCTTCAGTGAGACCTCCATGATATTGTTATTGTATTATTGTCTGCTTCAATCCTTCACTCAGACCTCTATGATACCATCATGATATATTTAGCTTGTTCCACGATATTATCATAAATTTTAATAAACAAGCTAGTGCACTTTATTTTTTTTAATTCTTATTGTAGTCTAGTTATTTCATTGGGTTACTTTTTACAAATCTAAATGTAGTCCGTTAACATTTTGTATTTGTTTTTTATTTTTGTATTTTTAAACTGAAACAATATAGAAAGAGAAAATTAAAAAAAAAAAAGATAACTAATAAAAAAGAGAAAAAAGAGAAAGAAAAAACAGGACCAAAAAAGGAGGAAATAAATAATAAAAATATTATAAAATGATATTTCTAATGATTTCATATTTTTAGTAATTATTTTTTGTTGTAATTTAATTATGTAATGTTCCTATTATTATTAATCGAAAAGTAGTTAGCTAATACTGAAATTAGCTATAGTAAAAGTAAGTCATGAACATCTCCAAATACTAGTAATTTTGTTCCACATAAAAATGTAATATTAACCAAAAATATTTTAAAAAGAAGTAGTAAAACCTATTGAAAAAAAGTCCAACCTCAATGTTCGACTTAAAACAAAAATAAGTAAAGATGGGACCTATGATTTAAACCTATATCTAAGGCTTGAATATAGATTGTTGCTTATGCGGCATTAAGGGGTGGACCTACATGGTCCGTGTCGGGTGCTTGAGCACTCATTGATCCTGATAATTTTTTTATATATTTATATAAAAATAGCGCAAAATTGGTTATAATGTATTGTTAAGCATCCATTGACACAAATGACTGTTGGGTGCTTTGGCTTTGGTGTGGAACTTAAGTACCTTGATATCAATTTTTTTTCTTAAAGAAAGTGAGCACCCACAACCTTCAAATCTTAGATCTGCCCCTAAGTATGGAAATCTGCATTCGGATGTAAATACTATAACTTTTTTGTCTATTTAATGTACTTTTTGTTGTTTCGGGTACACAATATGTATGTTTACACTCTACACTTCAACACAAGTTTAAGAATATTTCAAGAACAACAATGAAGTTTTTAACACATTCAACACAAGTTCAATCTGAACTATCAAAGAAGTATGTTATCTAAAAGAAGTAAGGTAAAGTAGAAATAAAATCAAGTCCTCCAATTTCACGAAGTACCCTTAAGGAATTAATTTCCTTTAAGTACCCGAGGTTGCAGAATTTTTTCTCACAAGATAAAATGGCTCACAATCTGAATATAGAGGCACCTCAAACTTCAGATTCTTTAAACACTGTTGATCACAAAGAGTTTTAGGAAGTAGAAGAGTGTTTTTCAATACTGAAAATTTCGTACATACCTGAGGAAACAGTCACCCATTTTCCAAAACAATGTGTCATTCTAAGGGTTGCGTCCCTTTCAATTAAAAATTTCACTTGTTTTTTTAAGTTTTAAATAAACTTTGTCTAAAATATTAATCCCATCGATAGTTTGATCGATCCAAAGCCAAAGCCAAGCGAGTGACAACAACACCAAGCACCTCTTGGTTTTTTTCTCATTATCCACTTGAAGAAGTGTTTCTTAATAAAAACCAATGTGAGAGAATTAGACTTTTCTTTAGTAAGTACACTTTCTTTTAAAGTGTGAGATCACTTTCCCTCTAAAAATCTCCTTCAGTTTCTATTCACACATCCTATTGAACCCCAACACTTTTCCCAAAAATTTCAAAACATAAATGTATGTGAAGTTCAACAAAGAAAATATTGTGATGGTACTGTTGTCTTTAATATTTTTGGGTACACAAATCTGTATTTAGGCACACAACAACTTCAACACAAGTTCAAGTCTAAAACAAGAACACCTATGAAGTTACATAACACCTTCAACACAAGATTAAAAATAATCTATCCAAGAAGTGTGTTATTATTTCAGAAATATGATGAAATAGAATTTAAAGCCAAGTCCCCCGACTTCACGAAGTGTCCTTAAGAAATAATTTCCCTTACTGTACCCGAGGTTATGGAATTTTCCTCCCAGGATAAAATGGCTTTTAATCCAATAATAGCAGTATCTCAAATTATTGCATTCGTCGAACTCACTCAACGACTAATGATCACACTGAGTTTTTATAAAGAAGACGAGTGTTTTTGTCGTCAAAAATCATATCTATATTTGAGGAATATGTCATGTATTTATAGCCTTAAGGTGTCCCTTCGGAAAGGAATCATTGGTTCAATAAATAGGCACTTATTCAGTACAGTTACGCCACTTGCACCTAGTTTATGCTGGACCTGCGCCTGATCTGCGGTCGCAGGTGATACTGTCCAAATTCCAATAAGTACCTGTGCTGCACCTACGCCCGTAGGTTATCGAAGTGCGCACGTAGATCGCCCTATTGCGCGAAATAGTATTTCTTTTACCTTGAAGGGTCACATCCTTCAAGGTGTGTTGTGCATACATTTTCATGGCGTCCGAAATACGCACTCATATGGAGAAAAATATTTCTATCAGATTCTTTGGATTAAAATTTCACTTGTTCATCAAGTTTCAAATAAATTTTGTCTAAAAAATAGCTCTCATCGATCGTTTTCCAAATCCAAATCCAAAGTCGAAGTTAAAGCTAAAGCCGAGCTGAGCGACGACGACGGCGGCGTGAGGCACTACCTTGTTATTATCTCACTATTCATGTGGAGATGTTCTTCTCAATATAAACACATAAAAGCTTCTTTCTCCAACCAATGTGGGAGAATTTAGTAAGTTTTCCATGAAAGAATACACTTTCCATTTTAGTGTCTCTCTTTTCCACCACTATTTTTCCCTTAATTTTTTATTCATACATACGCCTTGAACCCAAAAATTCCCCACATGAATAGGGAATGGCTATCTTTTGAAGAATATACAGACAAGCATGTGATCATTTAGGAAAGACTAATTGCATCTGGATAAGTGGGTTTTCCTTTGAACTTTCCATAGTGAACATGCATCAGATACACTCGGTCAATTGGTAGATTTTATATCTTTGATCCGCCAAGCTTTAATGTATACCTAGACAACATATGTCACACAACCAACCTTCTACCATTTATGGTTCTCATGATTTTGTTCTTTTCAGCAATGAACACGTTCCAGTTTCATGAGAGCTTAGAGAATAGGCCTTTACTAACATTCTCCTTGAAGCAACTTCCACTTCGCCCTCACATAGGTGATTTCTAAACGTTCAATCCTGTAGATTAAACTATTTGGTCAAATCTGTCAAATTTAGATAATCATTAAACGACTTTACACCATAAGTCTTATCCTCATTTACTAAAGATTGTCTACATCATGAGAATGGGTTGAGCATAATGACAATGTTGAACCTGTCAGACACAACTTTGTTTGATCTCTTTGAACCTAGATCTTGGGATCTCCAGTATGCTAGGTAGAGTTACCTCCATGTTAACTTGTCCTAGGCCTTAAACCCATTCCTTTGGATGTTCTCTCAACTCCTTCACTAGATAGGCCTTTTGTAAGTGGATCCAATACATTATTCTTTGACTTTACGTAGTCAACAGTGATAATTCCACTAGAGATAAGTTCTCTAATGGTATTATATCTTTTTCTTAAGTGACGAAATTTACCATTGTACATAATGCCCCCTGCCCTACTTATTGTCGCTTGGCTATCACAGTGTATGCATACTGGTACCACTAGTTTGAGCCAATAAGAAATATCTTCTAAGAAATTCCAGAGTCATTCTTCTTCTTCACCGACTTTATCCAATGTAATAAATTCAAATTTCATTGTAGAGCGAGCAATATATGTCTGTTTGGATTATTTTCAAGAGTTCGCTCCTCTACCGATAGTAAATACATATCCACTCATGGATTTTAATTTGTTCGATCCAGTGATCCAATTTGTATCACTATATCCTTCAAGTACCACAGGATATTTATTATAATGTAAAGCATAGTCTTGAGTGTACTTAAGATAACCCAAAACTCTTTTCATTTCCATTCAATGAGTTTTGTTGGGATTACTCATATACCAACTCAACTTACTAATAGTGCATGCTATGTCTGGTCGTGTACAATTTATTATATATATATATTAAATATCCCAATACTCTTGCGTACTCCAATTATGAGTCACTTTTACCTTCATTCTTTCGAAGCGCGATGCTCACATCCAATGGAGTCTTGGCAATACCAAATTTCATATACTTGAATTTTTCAAGTACCTTTTTGATATAATGAGACTGTGACAATGAGATCACATCCGCAACTCCAAGGTCTTTCATATCAAACTTGCTCACAAGCATTTATTTATTGCATTTATGTCAGAAATGTCTCTACTGATGATCAACATATCATCCACATATAAACAAAGAATGACTTGGTGATTTGGAGTGTCTTTATACATTTATCACATTTATTAATCTTGAACCCGTTTGCCAATATGGTTTGGTCAAACTTCGCATGCCATTTTTTAGGTGCTTGTTTTAGTCCATAAAGTGACTTAACAAGTTTACACACCTTATTTTCTTTTTCTGGAACCACAAAACCCTCAGGTTGTTTCATATAAATTTCTTCCTCCGATTCTCTATTTAAGAATGTTGTTTTCACATCCATTTGATGGATTTCAAGACCATATACTGTCTCCAAGGTAATTAACATCTGAATTGATGTTATCCTCGTTATTGGAGAGTATGTATCAAAGTAGTCAAGGCCTTCCTTTTATTTAAAGCCATTTATAACAAGTCTTGCCTTGTATTTGTCAATACTACCATCAGCTTTCATTTTTCTTTTGAAAATCCATTTAGAATCTAAAGGTTTATTTCCTGGAGGAAGATCAACCAACTCCCATGTATGGTTGCTTAAGATTGAATCAACTTCACTATCGACTGCCTCTTTTTAAAAGGATGAGTTAGAAGACGCAATTGCTTCTTTAAATGTTTGAGGCTCATTTTCTAAGATAAATGTTATAAAATTCGATCCAAACGAAGTTGATGTTCTTTGACGTATACTTAGTCTTGGATTCTCATCATTATGTACATACTCACTTGGTTTATTTTGAGGTTGTTTAAACCCCTCACTAGACTGTTCATGTCTAGTTTTATACGATAAATGTGTTCAAAAAATTCAGCATTATCTGATTCTATTACCGTATTTTCATTGATATCCGGATGTTTGGATTTATGAACCAAAAATTGACATGCTTTGCTACTTTTAGCATATCCTATGAACACGCAGTCCACCATCTTAGGTCCTATCCTTACTCTTTTAGGTATAGAAACTTGGACCTTCGCTAGTCACCCCCACACTTTGAAATATTTCAAGTTAGGTTTTCTTCCTTTCCATTTTTCATATGTAATAGATTGTGTTTTATTATGGGGCACTCTATTGAGTATTTGGTTAGCCGTAAGGATAGCTTCCTCCCATAAGTTCTACGGTAAACCTGAACTTATTAGTAAGGCATTCATCATTTCCTTCAAGGTTTGGTTTTTCCTTTCCACAATTCCATTAGATTGAGGTGAATACGGGGTTGTAGTTTGATGGACAATTCCATTCTCTACACATATTTACGCAAAGAGACATTCATATTCTCTGCTCCTATCACTTCTTATCGTTTTGATCTTTTTCTCTAACTAATTTTCAACTTCAATTTTATATTGTCTAAATGCATCTATTGCTTCATGCTTACTGTTTAGCAAATAGACATAACAATATCTAGTGCAATCGTCAATAAAATTTATAAAATACTTTTTTCCATCATGAGATGGTGTTGACTTCATATCACAAATGTCAGTATGGATTAAGTCTAAGGGATTGAAATTCCTTTCAACGGACTTATACAGATGATTAGCATACTTTGATTCCACACACGTTTGATATTTTGATTTATTATACTCAAAGTTTTGCAAAACTTCTGAGTTAATCAGTTTACACAACGTTTTGTAATTGGCATGTCCTAATCATTCATTCCATAAATCATAAGACTCATGCAAGTAAGAAGAAATTGAACTTTTATTGATTTCAATATTCATTACATTCATTTTGAATAGGCCCTCATTGAGGTAGCCTTTTCCTACATACACTTCTCCTTTACTAAGTATAATTTTTTTCAAAAACGAATACACATTTGAATTCGTTCTTATCAAGAAGTGATACAGAAATCAAGTTCTTTCTTAACTCCGGTACATACAGGACATTATTGAGTGTCAACACTTTTCCTAAAGTTATTTTCAAGCATACTTTTCCTGTTCCTTCTACTTTTGCAGTAGCGGATTTGGCCATATATATCTTTCCTTCCCCTTGAGCTGGAGCAAAAATAGCAAATAACTCCTTATTAGCACAAACATGGTGGGTGGCACCAGAATCCATCCACCATTCGTGAGTATTTCCCACGAAGTTGCATTCGAACAATATAGCACGTAGATCGTCCACTTCTTTCTTGGACTCAACAATATTTGCTTGGACCTTCTTCTTCCCTTTCTTTGGGGTACAACAATCCGTAGACTTATGGCCAATCTTGCCACAGTTAAAGCATTTTCCCTTGAAATTTCTTCTTAGGTTGAATGCTTTCATGTTCAGCTTTCTTGCGCTTTTTAGAGTTGTGGTCGTCTTCTACAATATTTTCTCTATTCATTGTAGAATTTCCTCTCGACCTTCTTTCTACAACCTTATTATCTTCTTTAATGTGTAATATTATGATTAGATCTTCAATGGACATCTCCTTATTTTTGTGTTTCAAATAGTTCTTAAAGTCCTTTCACATGGGTAGTAATTTCTCTATTATTGCTGCTACTTGAAATGTTTCATTCACGATCAAACCTACAATAAAGTTTATGTGAATACTAAAAATATTTTTAAACTGTTAAACAAAGGTATTTGTCAAAATCATACCTTCCGCAAGGAGATCATAGATGATCATTTGTAATTTCTGCACTTAGGAGACAACAGACTTGCTGTCTATAATTTTATATTCCAGGAATCTTCCAACAAAGAACTTTTTAGTTCCTACATCCTCTATCTTGTACTTCCATTCCAGTGCTCCCCACAACTCTTTTGCTATTTTTGTTTCACTATACACGTTGTTGAGATCATCTTGGAGACCACTCAAGATGTAGTTCCTGCAAAAGAAATTGGAGTGCTTTCAAGCCTTCACAATCACAAATCACTCTTGTTCATAGGTTTCCTCGGGCACCTCTGGAGCTTCATCAAATGTGAACCTTTGAAGACAAAGAGTTGTAAGGTAGAAAAATATTTTCTGTTGTCACCTATTGAAGTAAATACCCGCAAACTCTTTGGGTTTCTTCCCCGGTGTCATTTCTAGAGAAGTATTCGTACTAATCATTGAGGCAATATTAGTTGTTGTCACAGTCGTTGCAACATCATACACTTGACTATCCGTAGTTATTTTTCTATCATAAGAAGACAGTAACTTTAGTATATCAAAATACTATTTACAAATTGCAGCAACTTTAAACACCTCTTGTTTCTAGTTTAACAATGAAGTTTTTATGACTTCCAATCGTCAATCGAGTTATCTTCAACTTATGATGAAGATTTTATGTCTTCAAATTACTAGTTAAGTTCAAATAGAGTAGAAAGCTTAAAACTTTAATCTCTAGAAACCAAGCTATACAAATTTCGGTTCATTCCTTAAGATTATTGTCTTTAATATTTTCGGGTACACAATCTATATTTAGGCACACAACAACTTCAACACAAGTTCAAGTCTAAAACCAGAACACCTATGAAGTTACATAACACCTCCAACACAAGATTAAAAATAATCTATCCAAGAAGTGTGTTATTATTTTAGAAATAGATGAAACAAAATTTAAAGCCAAGTCCTCCAACTTCACGGAGTGTCCTTAAGGAATAATTTCCCTTACTGTACCCGAGGTTATGAAATTTTTCTTCCAAGATAAAATGGCTTTCAATCCAACAATAGTGGTACCTCAAATTATTGGATTTATCAAACTCACTTAATGGCTAATGATCACATTGAATTTTGTAAAGAAGGCGAGTGTTTTTACTATCAAAAATCATATCTATACTTGAGGAATATGTCAGGTATTTATAGCCTTAAAGTGTTCCTTCAGAAAGAAAACATTGGTTCAACAAAAAGGCACTTATTCAGTACAATCACATCACCTGCGTTCAGTCTGTTGATAACGCTTAAACTACACCTCTCAACGTGAAAATATAAGCGATCATTGTCAATATAAAACCCAACTAGGCTGAGGTCAAATCTCATAGAAAATATGGTGTGAACGTGAGTTGTTTGCGATTTAATCAACTAATAGTTGGATGTTTCTAGAAAAAGGGGGTTTTAGTTAACAAGTAATTGTTGGTCACTTTAGTTTAAATGTTTGTAATCAAGAGTTTATGAAAACCAAAATTATATTCACTAGGGGTTTTGGTACTTGACAGATGCTACTAGTGGTTCAAGATTCTCACGGTAGGTAGGACAACAAGTTATCTTTAGCGAAGTTATGCTTAAATGTCTCTTGACCTACTTAAGCATTCAATTACCTAATCCTCTCGGACTTAGGGAATTTATATTCACTGCCCAGATTTTACCTTAGGTTAACCAACCTTGTTACAACGCTGATTATTAAATGGAAGTTTAGTGTTTCCAAGTCCCTGTTGATAATTCACTTTCCACTATATTTAATTTTTTTTCAAGCAAATCAAAGCAGGTGTTATCTATCATTTGCAACTAACAGACAATAATTAAAATATTAGAATTATCAAGGAGTCCTACCACCTTTTAAATCTTGAACACTCAGCACCTTATCAAGACCTACCCCTAGATCCCATAATTCAGGTTAAAGGAATTTAGCTGTTCATGACATAATAATCGAAGCAACTATATGAATTCATGCTTTGAAAGATAAACTTACAAAAGATGAATAGAAACTAGAGATTCTCGGATTAAATGACCAAAGGAAAATCCCAAAATAATGATAATAGTCTCTTTAAAGTAATTGCTTTCTCAAGCCAAAAGAAAAGAGAGAAAAATATCAAAGTATCGTCTCTCAAAACTCAAGGTTCGAAACTCTTAAGAAAACCCTAAACAAGGATTTAAATAGTTCACCCTAATTATGAAAATAAAATAATAAAATTTAAAAATTCCTCGAATTAGGTGATGCCATTTGTGATAGCCTATCAGGCAGCTGCAGACTTATCACAAATGTCGTTAGCTTCCTTTATGCTTTTAGTACTCGCTGCCAAGCACTGAAGAAAAATGGTGAAGTCCTATTATCTCTTTGATGACCTATCACAAATGTGTCAAGGTTTTTCCTCATCTCTCATTTTCTGCCTTAGGCTAACGGCAATCTTGACGACTTATCAGCTCCTTGACGTCCTATGACAAAATGTCGTCATAGCTTTTAACTTAGGCCAATTCTCTGTCTACTGCTGATGATGAAGCTGATAGCTTATCACAGGGCTAACGACATTTGTGATAAGTCATCAGCCACACTTCGCCATTATTTACTTCAGATTTCAGCTCATTTGCTTCCATTTTTGTTGGTTCTCTAGCATCTTAGCTTCTACTGCAAAATCAAACATAAAGCAATCAAAAATGACAAAAGTTGCTCAAGACTTCACAATTATTCTTAGTTAAAAGCCTCAAATGTGTTAGCATTACCTCACACATCAACACCCTCAACTTAAAATAATTGTTTGTCCTCAAGCAACTCAGCACAACTAAGAGAATACAAAGCACATTTGGCAGTCAATCATCCATATCATCTCAAAACACTTTCACCATCTCCAAAGTTAGTCAATTCAAGTAAAATAAAGAACACCAATGCAATACACAAGAATAAATATATGGCATAAATTCATCTATAACAACCATGCATAGACCAGTATTACACTACCCAAAAAGTTAGTAACTAGCAATGTAACTAGTGTGCCCTCACAGCAAAGAAATCCCCCTCATCTTATATCAAGAATTATATATGTAACCACGGGGACAATCAAAAAGTCACTCTCAGAACAAAGTTCCAATCAGTGTATGCCAAGTACCATAGGCTTGCCCTTATTTTCATTACCCAGATCTTCAGATAGGTCAACTAGGATCACTATAGGACTTCTCTTAGGCTTGTATTGTAGGCAAGGGGCTGGTATAATAATTGATGGCATTTAAAGTGACTAAACCTCCTTGATACTACACTAGCTTTTTGGGGTTTCACTCATTAGTCTTTTTCGCTCTTCTCTTTTCTTGATCACAATTATTTAGGATGGGTGCAGTCTTTTCTCAATTACTTATTTTTTTCATAATTTTTCTTTTTCTTGCTCTTTTCTTCTACATCCAGTTTTTTATTCTTTTCTTTTATGCTACCTTTCTTCATACTTATTCTATATCACACACCCCTGGTGATAGCCACCCTCAACTTAGGCCATTTGCCTAAGTCAAGGTGCACAGTGTCTAAGGAGGACCAGGACAAAAATAGGTTTATTATCATCTAAATGAGAAAGTGACAGGTGTCACACAAAGAAATAGGCTAATTAGGCTCAAAAAAGGGATCAAGGGATATAATACACATAGGGAAGGTCATTTAGGCTAAAGTGAGCTAATATTAAAGCGACCTATAATCCTTTCCTAACCCCTATCCTTCAATCTAGGTAAGACTAACTGGGTAAGTTCTGCCTTCAACATACAGAGGAAGCTAAGTAACATCTCACACACACACTTGGCGTACAGGTATATCACACTCGACTACTCATTCAGTTCGTGCAGCTATTTAGCAATGATTATTATGTTACTACAACTAATGCCATACAAAGATGCACGGTGGTCATACTTAAATACAAATCACTCAGTTTAAAGTAGTAATCGCTTGAAGAGGTGTAAAAAAATCACAAAAATAATTCAACTGCCTCAAGTACAAGTATTTCTCCTAGTTGACTACAAAATTTTACAACAACAAATTTACCCTACACCCTCAACTTAAAATCAAAGAAAATCTAAACTAAGGGTTAGAGTATACCTAAAATAGATCAATCTCGGGGTCATGGGTTGCCTCCCATGCAGTGCCTAATTTAACTCCGCGGTGCGACTCAGGTATCTCGATTACTTCAGACTTTATCGAGATAAATAGTAGTGACACTTTTCATTGATTCTTTTGGACCAATATAAAGTTTGAACCGTTGCCCATTTACCTTGAAGGTACTGCCGTCTTTATTTTTAAGTTCCACCACTCCTGATGTGTAGACTTGACTAACTCTAAAAGGGCTTGACCACTTAGATTTAATCTTACCTGGGAACAGTTTGAGTCTAGAATTGAACAGGAGCACCAAGTCACCCTTTTGGAAGTCTCGTTTCTCTATCCTCCAATCATGGTTTTTTTTATATTTTCTTTATATAGGTCTGCTCATTCATATGCCCAGAGATGGAATTCATCCATCTCATTCAACTGTCCCAGTCTCAACTCTGCTGCCTCCTTCCAACTCAAATTCAGCCTTTTGAGTGCCCATAAGGCTTTTTGCTCCAGCTCTATTGGTAAGTGTCAAGCTTTTCCATAGACCAGCTGAAATGGTGACATTCCAATAGGTGTCTTGAAAGTAGTTCAATATGCCCACAAGGCATCATCGAGCTTTTGAGACTAGTCTTTCAGACTAGCATTCACCATTTTGGCTAGGATGGCTTTAATCTCTCGATTTGACACCTCCACTTGCCTGCTAGTTTGTGGGTGATATGGAGTGGATACTCTATGTTGTTTCACCCCATATTTTTCTAACGTCGCTCGAAATACTTTGTTGTAAAAATAAGATCTTCCATCGCTTATAATAGTACGTGGTACTCCAAAGCGAGAGAAGATGTTCTTCTTGAGAAAAGCAACAACCCTCTTTCCTTTATTATCGAACAAGGCAACAGTTTTAACATATTTCGAGACATAGTAAACAGTAACTAAAATATACTTCATCCCATACGATCTTACAAAAGGTCCCATAAAATCGATGCCCCAAACATCAAACAATTCCACTTCAAGTATCTTAGTCAAAGACATCTCATGTCTTTTGGAGATTGACCACTGCCTCTGACATTGGTCGCATTTCAGCACAAACTCGTGGGCATCTTTGAACAATGTTGGCCAATAGTAGCTGGTCTGCAATACCTTCCTAGCCGTTCGATCACCTACAGGTGGCCTCCAAATGGGGAAGCATGGCATGCCTCCAATATGTATAATACATCCATCTCTGGAACACATCTCCTTATAATGTTGTCAGCATATAGCCAAAAAAGATATGGTTTATCCCAGAAGTAATGTGTCACATCATGCAGGAATTTCTTCCTTTGATGGAAAGAGAGATTTTCTGGAATGACTTCACTCACAACATAATTTGCAAAATCGACGTACCAAGGCAATTTCTCCACCGTAATAGCTAATTATCTCCTTATCAGGAAATGTATCATTTATCTCCATTTCATCACTACTTGTTTGCTCACCTTCCATTGTAGATAGATGATCTGCAACCTGGTTTTCACAACCTTTCCTATCTTTGACTTCAAAGTCAAATTCTTATAGCAGCAACACCCATCTAATCAGTATTGTTTTTGCATCTTTCTTAGCCATCAAATACCTCAAGGCTGCATGGTCAGTGTGAACCACCACCTTGGTCCCAAGCAGATAAGCCCTGAATTTCTCAAAAGCATACACTATAGCTAGAATCTCCTGCTCAGTAACGGTGTAGTTCTTTTGCGCTCCATTCAGTGCTTTGCTGGCATAATATATTGGATGAAACAGTTTGTCCTTCTTTTATCCCAATACAGCTCCAAGGGCAACACTGCTTGCATCACACATGATCTCAAACGGTTTTAACCAGTCTGGTACAACAATAATAGAGGCCTCAACTAGCTTTTTTTAAGGCATTCAAATGCTTTCAAGCAATCGTCATCAAAGGAAAATTTCACTTCTTTCTCCAAAAGTTTGCAAAGTGGATTTGCAACCTTCGAGAAGTCTTTTATAAACCACCGATAAAAGCCAGCATGTCCAAGAAAACTACGCACTTTCTTCACTAAAATGGGAAGTGATAGTTTCTCAATAACTTCCACCTTGGTTCGGTTAACTTCTATCCCTTTTGCTGAAATTTTGTGGCCGAGAACGATGTCCTCTTTTATCATAAAATGGCACTTTTCCTAGTTAAGCACCAAATTGAATTCAACACATCATTGCAAGGCTATGCTCAGGTTTTGAAAGCACACCTCAAATGAATCTCCCACCACAGATAAATCATCCATGAATGCCTCTATGGTGTCCTCCACCATATCTGAGAAGATAGACATCATGCACCATTGAAAAGTGGCAGGTGCATTGCATAGTCTAAACGATATCCTCTTAAATTCAAAGGTTCCATATGGATATGTGCATGTCGTATTCTCCTGGTCTTCAGGAGCAATACAGATTTGGTTGTATCTGTAATATCCATCCAAGAAGCAATACCATCCTATTCCAACCAATCGATCAAGTATTTGGTCCATAAAAGGCATCGAGAAGTGGTCTTTCAGAGTCCATGAATTCAGCTTACGGTAGTCTATGCAAACCCTCCACCCAGTCATAGTCCTAAGTAGAATCAACTCATTCCTTTTATTTGCAACTACAGTCATGCCCCTCTTTTTGGACACGCATTAAACTGGGCTCGCCCATTTGCTATCAGAAATCAGGTAAACCACTCATGCATCCAACAACTTAATAATTTCCTTCTTAACCACCTTTTTCATTGGTGGGTTAATACGGCATTGATGCTCTATGGTTTGAATACAATCATCTTCAAGTTGTATTTTATGCATGCAGATGCTAGGGGGAATGCCAATAATATCTGTGATGGTCCATCCTATAGCTCTTTGTGCCTCTGAAGTATTGAAATAAGAGCGTTTACCTATTGCTTACCCAGATCAGCAGCAATAATATTAGGTAGTATGTTTCTATTGCCCAAAAACATGTATTGTAAGTGCCCAGACAGTTCTTTCAATTCTAACACTGGTGGCTCCTCAATGGATGGCTTCGTTCGTGGTGTTGGTTGATTAGCCAGGTCAAGGTCTATCTTTTTAGGAGCATAAGGATATGAACCCATGCCTGACAGGGCACAAACAGTTTCTTCATACTCCTCAATGCCTTCACGATCAAAGTTCATCAGAATTGCAGCTAAAGGCTCGACAACAAGTTGCTCCTCTCTTGAAACCTTTAGTTTGTCCTCATAATACATATCAACTACTGAGAACACACTTATTTATTTCTACGGCTTTATTGATTTACACACATCAAATTGTACCACTTTATCATTCATCCTGAATAAGAGCTCATTCGTTCTCAAATCAATCAATACACTTTCGATTGCAAGGAAAGGTCAACCCAAGATTATGGCCACCTTGAAGTCCAACTCATAATGCAAAATGATGAAGTCTGCAGGGAATATGAAGCTGACTACCTTCACCAACACATCATATAAAATGCCAACAAGTCATTTTACTGACCTATCCGACATCACGAGTTGCATGTTGATGGGTATGGGATTTCCCAGACCCAACTTTTTATATACAGCTAGCGGAATCAAATTAATGTTTGATCCCAGATTGATAATGCCTTGGAAAATTTCATAGTCCTAATTGTACAGGGAATAGTGAATGCATCTAGGTCTGGCTTCTTTTGCAAAAAGGTCCTTGTAGAAATAGCGCTATAATAATGAAGATTATCCTTCAATTCGTAGCTCACTGTTCTTTTCTTTGTCACAAAGTCCTTCATGAATTTAGCATATCCTGGTATTTGTTCGAGTGCCTCCACCAATGCCATATTTATTATCAACTGCTTGATCATTGCCATGAATTTGCTGAATTTCGCATCATCAGTTTTCTTCTTCAATCGTTGAGGAAAGAGAGGTGGTGGTCTTGGGCTAGTTTTTAGCACTACCTCATTCTTCTTCTCTTTTCTTTTTTTCGGAACATCATCAGAATTATCCAGCTTTTCAGACTCCACTGTACTACTTTCTTTTGGTTCATCATCAACTACCTCATCACTTACAGATTTGCCCACAGAAAGGCCAAGTAATATCTTACCACTTCTAGTGGTAATAGCCATACATTAGCCATTATTTTGTAGATTTTAGACCGTATCACTTGGTAACGTTCCGCTCTTTCTCTAGTTGAATGCTGCAGAGATTTGGCTCATCTGCTGCTCCAACTGTTTGATTACAGTGGAGTATGAGTGCACCAACTGACTGATGAATATCAGATCGATCTTCATGGTGGTCACACCAGAGTTGGTATCTTCCACTTTCTTCAACAACTTAGCCATCATGTCCTCCATGGATATTTTTTCAGAACTTGTTGAAACAGCCTCACGATTTCCAGAAGGAACATATAGCCCGCTCTTGTTATTGTTATTCCTCTAATTTCCTTACTCTCTATCTTTATAACCAGGCTTATCATAGTAAGTCTGACCTTGATTCCCTTGGTTATTGCCTCGAAAACCCCCCTGATTATTAACATAGTTATCCTCTTTATCTGCATCAGCCTCACTTCTATCCTGAGACATCACAACTTTTACCTTTTCAATCTTACCTAATAGCAAGTGTTTGGTTAGTAAGTCCATCTGTGTTTTAAGGTGAGCCATGTATTGGTTACGCTCCTCTTTTTTTTTGTGTTGTTCCATAATAATACCTACAGAAGCAGTGGGGATGGCCATCACAGAGTCTCTAGTATGTCATGCCCAACTCTGTTTGGTCATTCTGTCCAGCATCTTTGAAGCCTCTGGGAATGTAAGATCAACAAACGAACCACCAGTAACATTGTCTACAATTGGCTTTGTAATGGAGTTAAGAGCCCTGTACAAAGTCTCCATCAAGTGTATGTTTGTTATGTTGTGGTTCGTACACTGTGTTAACTTCTTCTTGAATCTTTCCCAGGTTTCATGCAAGGCTTCAGTCGGGAGCTGCTTAAAGTTGCTGATTTCGTCCCTCAACTGTACTCTCCTGGAAGGTGGAAAAAACCTTTCTAGGAAAGCTCCTTTCAATTTCTTCCAGTTAGTTTTAGAATTGGGTGTCAGCTTATTTAACCACAATGTTGCCCCTCCAGACAGAGATAATGGAAATAATCTAAACCAGATAGAATTTTGGCCCACTCCTAGGTTATCAAAAGATTTGCAGATGGTGACAAAATTCACTAGATGCAAGTTCGGATCATCCCCAGGAAGGCTACCAAACAACCCCTTCAGATTTAGGAGTTGAATCATAGTACTCGTAATGTTGAATTTTGCCCCAGGTACCAACGGTAGAGGAATAATTGCACCCGTTGCACCTGTTCCATCCATTCCATCATCATCATCATTGAGATTATATTGGACCGTCTAGTACTCTTGTCTTTCTTGAAATCGACGATTCCTATTAACATTATGCCGTACTGGTGTAGCTATTTGCTCTACACGTCTTGGGTTACCAGGATTCAGCAACTCCTCATCTCCCAAATCTTTATCCTCAGGATTTGGATGTCGTTTTTATTGCCCGACATTTTGTACATTCACCTGAGCTCTAGCTAAGGCTGCCAATTTGTCAATCTCTTACTGTTCTGCCATTCTTCCAATTTGTTGCGGTTATAGATTAGGTGGTAATAACGGTTCTCCAAAACTTCTGGTTCTTGGCATACACTATAAAGATCCTGCAAATAAACAAAAACAACAAATAAATGTAAAACTAGAAAACTTGACTAATAGTCAATTAGCACACACAAACTTCAGTTTTCAATCGTATTCCCCAGCAATGGCACCATTTTTTATAAAGCTCAAACTACACCTCTCAACGAGAATGTAAGCGATTATTTTCAATATAAAACCTTACTAGGTGGGGGTTGGAATCCCATAGGGAATATGGTATGGACGTGAGTCGTTTGCGATTTAATCAACTGATAGTTGGATGTTTCCAGAAAAGAGGGGTTTTAGTTAACAAGTAATTGTTGATCACTTTAGTTTAATGTTTGTAATCAAGAGTTTATGAAAAAACAGAATTATGTTCACTAGGGGTTTTGATACTTGACAAATGCTACTAGTGGTTCAAGATTCTCACGGTAGGTAGGACAACAAGTTATCTTTAGTGAAGTTATGCTTAAATGTCTCTCGACCTACTTAAGTATTTAATTACCTAATCCTCTCGGACTTAGGGAATTTATATTCACTGCCCAGATTCTACTTTAGGTTAACCAACCTTGTTACAGCGCTGATTATTAAACGGAAGTTTAGTGTTTCCAAGTCCCTATTGATAATTCACTTTCCACTATATTTGATTTCTTTCTCAAGAAAATCAAATCAGGTGTTATCTATCATTTGCAACCAATAGACAATAATTAAAACATCAGAATTATGAAGGAGTCCTACCACCTTTTGAATCTAGAACACTCAACACCTTATCAAGACCTACCCCTAGATCCCATAATTCAAGTTAAAGGAATTTAGTTGCTCATGACGTAATAATCGAAGCAACTAGATGAATTGATTCTTTGAAAGATAAATAGTAACTAGAGATTCTCGGATTAAATCACCAAAGGATAATCCCAAAATAATAATGATATTCTCTTTAAAGTAATTGCTTTCTTAAGACAAAAGAAGAGGGAGAAAAATATCAAAGTATCATCTCTCAAAACTCAAGGTTCGGAACTCTTAAGAAAATCCTAAACAAGGCTTTAAATAGTTCACCGTAATTATGGAAATAAAATAATAAAATTCAGAAATTCCTCGGATTAGGTGACATCATTTGTGATAGCCTATCAGGCGGCTAATAACTTATCACTAATGTCGTCAGCTTTCTTTATGCTTTTGGTACTCATTGCCTAACGCTGACGACAAACGGTAAAGCCCTATCAGCTCCTTGATGACCTATCACAAATGTTGTCAAGGCTTTTCCTCAGCTCCCATGTTCTGCCTTAGGCTGACGGTAATCTTAATGACTTATCAGCTCCTTGACATCCTATCATAAAATGTCGTCACAGCTTTCAACTTAGGCCAATTATCTGTTTACTGCTAATGATGAAGCTGATAGCTTATCACAGGGCTGACGACTTATCACAAATGTCGTCAGCCACACTTCGCCTTTATTTACTTCAGATTTCAGCTCATTTGCTTCCATTCTTGTTGGTTCTCTAGCATTTTATCTTCTACTGCAAAATCAAACATAAAGCAATCAAAAACGACAAAATTTCCTTAAGACTTCGCAATTATTCTTAGTTAAAAGCCTCAAATATGTTAGCATTAGCTCACACATCGTTTGTGATGGACCTACGCCTGATCTGCGGCCGCAGGTGACACTGTCTGAATTCCAATAAATACCTGCACTACACCTGCGCCTATAGGTTATCGAGGGACGCACGTAGATCACCCTATTGCGTGAAACAGTGTACCTTTTACCTCGAAGGATTGCATCCCTTCGAGGTGCAGTGTGCATGGCGTCTGAAATGTGCCCGCACAGGGAGAACAATATTTCTATCAAATTCTTTGGATTAAAATTTCACTTGTTCATCAAGTTTCAAATAAATTTTGTCTAAAAAATAGATCTTATCAATCGATCATTTTTCAAATCCAAATGGAAAGTCGAAATCGAGTTGAGTGAGCGACGACGACAACGACGCGAGGCACCACCTTGTTCTTGCCTCACTATCCATGTGGAGATATGCTTCTCAATATAAACACATGAAAGTTTTTTTCTCCCACCAATGTGGGAGAATTTAGTAAGTTTTCCATAAAAGAGTACACTTTCTATGTTAGCATCTCTCTTTCCCTTCACTATTTTTACCTCCATTTTCCATTCATACATACACCTTAAACCCAACAATCCCCCCACATAAATGGGGAATGGATATCTTTTGAAGAATATACGGACAAGTATGTGATCATTTAGCAAAGACTGATTGCATCTGGATAAGTGGGTTTTCCTTTGAACTTTCCGTAGTGAACATGCATCGGATGCACTCAGTCAATATGTAGATTTGATATCTTTGAACTGTCGAGCTTTAATGTACACCTAGACAACACATGTCACACAACCAACCTTTTACCATTTATGGTTCTCACAGTTTTATTCTTTTCAGCCATGAACACGTCTCGATTTCATGAGAGCTTAAAGAATATGCCTTTACTAACATTCTCCTTGAAGTGACTTCCAATTCTCCCTCACATAGGTGATTTATAAACGTTCAATCTTGTAGATTAAACTATTTGGTCAAATCTATCAAATTTAGATAATCATTAAAAGACTTCACACCATAAGTCTTATCCTTATTTACTAAACATTGTCTATATTATGAGAATGGGTTGAGTATAATGACAATGTTGAACCTGTCAGACACAACTTTGTTTGATCTCTTTGAACCTAGATCTTGGAATCTCCAGTCTGCTAGGTAGAGTTACCGCCATGCTGACTTGTCCTAGGCCTTAAACTCATTCCTTTGGATGTCCTCTCAACTCCTTCTCTAGATAGGCCTTTTGTAAGTGGATCCGACACATTATCCTTTGACTTTACATAATCAATAGTGATAATTCCACTAGAGAGAAGTTCTCTAACGACATTATATCTCCATCTTATGTGACGAGATTTACCGTTGTACATCATGCTTCTTGCCCTACCTATTGCCGCTTGGCTATCACAGTGTATGCATACTGGTGCCACTGGTTTGGGCCAATAAGGAATATCTTCCAAGAAATTCTGGAGCCATTCTTCTTCTTCACCGACTTTATCTAATGTGACAAATTCAGATTCCATTGTAGAGCGAGCAATACATGTCTGTTTGGATAATTTCCAAGAGACCGCTCCTCCACCAATAGTAAATATATATCCATTCGTGACTTTTATTTTGTCCGATATGGTGATCCAATTTGCATCACTATAGCCTTCAAGTACCGCAAGATATTTATTAGTCTTGAGTGTACTTATGATAACCCAAAACTCTATTTATTGTCATCCAATGAGTTTTGTTGGGATTAATCGTATACCGACTCAACTTACTGATAGCGCATGTTATGTCTGGTCGTGTACAATTCATTATATACATTAAACATCCTAATACTCTTGTATACTCCAATTGTGAGTCACTTTTTACCTTCATTCTTTCGAAGTTCGAAGCTCACATCCAATGAAGTCTTAGTAGTACCAAATTCTATATACTTGAATTTGTCAAGTACCTTTTTCGATATAATGAGACTGTGACAATGCCAACCCTTGTCTCCCAAATTATTGGATTCGTCGAACTCACTCAACGGCTAATGATCACACTGAGTTTTTGTAAAAAAGACGAGTATTTTTGCTGTCAAATATCATATCTATACCTGAGAAATATGTAAGATATTTATAGCCTTAAGGTCCCTTCGGAAAGGAAGCATTGGTTCAGCAAAAAGGTACCTATTCTGAACAGTCACGTCACCTGCGCCCAGTCTGTGCTGGACCTGCAGCCGCAAGTGACATTGTCCGAATTTCAGTAAGTACCTGCGCGGCACCTGCGTCCGAAGGTTACCGAGGTGCGCACGCAGATCGCCCTATTGCGCAATGTGCCCGCACACGGAGAAAAATACTTCTATCAGATTCTTTTGATTAAAATTTCACTTGTTCATCAAGTTTCAAATAAATTTTGTCTAAACAACATATCTCATCGATTCAAAGTCGAACCGAGCCCAACGACGACAACGACAACAGCGTGAGATGCTACCTTGATATTGCCTCACTATCTATGTAGAGATGTGTTTCTCAATATAAATACATGAAAGCTTCTTTCTCCCACCAATGTGGGAGAATTTAGTAAGCTTTCCATAAAAGAGTACACTTTTCATTTTTGTGTTTCTCTTTTCCTCCACTATTTTTCCTTCCATTTTCCATTCATACACACACCTTGAACCCAACAGGTACTTCATATCCACTGACCTAAACTATTGGATCCTCCTCTATTTTCGATCTAAATTTTCCATTATATATACAAATATCCACATTTTGAAGTCAGGCACAGACCAACAGTAGTTCGGGTTAGGCAAATTTCATTAGCTTTGGCCAAAAACTTTGCATTTATGTTAAGAAATTTACTTAACATGGAGCATATATAATTTTATTCATAACTCGGTAACCTATATTTTTTAGAATTTAGAAGTCATAATTCCAAAATATTGGATCCGCCTTCATTAACTATAGTATTATGTATTTATGTTGTACATGAATATAGCTTATGTTAAAAGAAAAGTTTTGTAGGACTACTTAATTAATGCAATCATGTTGTGTTTCAATTTGAACAGGGTTTCATTTGCTGTTGCGGAGATATTGTTACTAATAGGGCTAAGTGTGGAGTCTGGACATCTAAGACACTGGGAAACACCAAGAGAAAGTTGCTTGGTACTTGGACAGGGATTGTTCTCTGCTGCTGGAGTTTTTGGCCTATTGACAGTTTTCTTGTCTGCTGGTTTATACATCACAGCTCTTCGTGCACAAAGACTCTTACTTCATCAAGAAAGCATTAGTCGTCAAGTCCTGGAAACCTCTATGTTTTTTGCATCTCCACCAAGATCACCTCGAACAATCATTAGACCTGTTCCTAATGAAAATCCCATTTTAAGAACAGCTCAGCATAATATTGAACATGATAATAGTACTTCATTGGCACAGTACCTATCTGAGTTTGATAAGTACTTGTACTTGGTTTGAAGGAAACCACAACAATCTCTAGATTGTCAATGCCTATAAATGTCATCTTGAATGTGGTGGGAGAAAAATCTACAATTCATCATGTAGATGAGGAAAGAACATCTAGGCACGTGTTTTTTCTGTTTCCTAACAAGATTAATTTGTATATAAGTTTTACCTACCCTTTTTTGGTTTATGGACACAACTGTTTCTAAGTATAACTATTACACATTCAAGATGTTGATATCGAAAGATCAATTCTATTTTGGGGCACTTTGAACCCCAGTTACTTGCTCTTTAATTCTAATTAATTTTCCTGTCTATCCCTCAAGATAATCTGTACCGATAACGTAAACAGTTTTGATACCTTTACTTATTGCACAGTAATATATATTATTTTCAAGATCCCACATTTTAAGGTTTCTTACTCGTATATATATATATCCTGAAAATATGATTACCTGCACCAACAGATTTTTTATACTAATGGTGCACATTCCGATTTGCCAATAATTCCAATTTTCCATCACAGAATACTCATTACAACTATCTTCAACTTGAAACATATATACCAAGAGCTGGCTTGAGCCAAATACAATTGTCTTTTAAGAATATGCTTCACAAGATAAAGAAGCAAAAGAGATTTCACAGCTCCGAAACAAGAAAAACTGACTGGCAAAACAATGTTTTTACAGTTACAAGAACATCCTCTGGGTGATGACGACAACTTGAGACTCAGCTTAACCAGGTGTGAATCTGCATCATTGTTTCATTCTTTTTCTTTTTACCAAAACCATAGAACTGCATCAAAGTGCCTGAAACCACAAGGAATAAGATAAAACTCTTGTTTCATGTCTAAAAATGCAGAATTCGTAATGCTTTTATTCGGTATAAACAACTCATTGAAATATAGTAGCATCAAATGATACTATAGTAGTAACAATTTGATTAAGAGTCTCCAGTTAATAATAGTAATACGAATTACAAATAATTTGCTTATCAACAAAGGCAAGGCACTAGTTTCTAATGAAGTTCTCGGTAATATCATCAAGAAGGAAATATTACAGTAGATTTTGTGAATACATCATTTAGAATCTTCATAAAAATGCCTACTGATGGTATGGTAGTACCTGTCAATTGTCATAAAGCGCCTCACTGAAGGATGGCTTCAAAAATTATGTCCTAGTAGGTGTCATAATTCGCAACCCAAGAAAAGTTCCAATTGATCTGACAAGAAAGAGAAAAAGGATTTCAGCCATTTTTCAAAGACAGGCAGTTAACAGAATACACTAAACAAGTCTGCTTGCTCCATAAACTAGCAAATAAGAAAGCATACCTTCATCGTGCAGGGAAGCTTCCTGAAATTCGCAAAACTAACTGCCTCTTTTTAAGGTTGGTTACAAGAATTAAAGCATGTCATAGGCACCACACGTGGTGCATGAGATAGTTTTTCAAACATATGACGGAGGCTCCCATGTTGAACCATGGCTTCTAGTATGTTATCATCTGACACAGAGCATGAAGGATTCGTCTTGCAAGTATTTACTTCATTCCTAGACAAAAGTATATCAGAATGATATTTTTTTCTCATCTGTTGTTCGATCTTATCAACCTCCCATTTTGATGTCACTGGACAGTAAACATGCACAACTTTGGTCTGACCATTCCGGTAAGCTCGGCTGATCGCTTGCTGCTCTACTGAGGGATTCCAGAGAATATCAAGCAAAACTACTCTTGAAGCCCCTACAAGACTTATTCCTTCTGAACAGGCTTTTATCGATGCAAGAAGCACTTTGACATCACTCTTAGGGTCATTAAGGGAATTTATTGATATCTGCCGCTGCTTTACACCAAGTTTCCCATCCATATAAAGAATCTCTCGGCCTAAAGTCCAGTTAAAGAGAGAATTGAGTTGCTCCTTGATCAGGTTTAGAGGATCAAGTAACTGGCTGAATATTATAACCCTTTCCTTCAAGCCATCACAAAGTCTGATTAGCTCCACAACAAATTTCATTTTTACTCCAGTATTTGGATTCAATCGACATCCTCTTTCTTTTAGCTGGCTTTCTAAGTCAGAGAACTTATTCCTTTTTGCCACTAATGAAGGATGAACAGAGATCAGAGACACAAGATTTTGTTCATAAAAGGAGCCTGGGTTCTCTGGAATTCTCTTTAGCAACTCCTCCTGCAAATCTGTGGGCCTCAAGTGTATCACGGTGTCCCTTATACCAGGAAGGCTTTCCTTCTTAACATTTTCACTACATCTATGGACTAGTGGTGAAATGATATCCCTAAGCTCTTCCAGTGCTCGGACATCCTTGTCAATGGAACTTCTAAGAGAAGCCCATTTCTGCTCCAAATCTGCAGCAAACCGTGGACTAACCACGCAGAGAGTGTTGTACAACTCTTTGATGTTATTCTGGAAGGGCGTTCCTGATAAAAGTATGCGCATCTCTGTTTCAACCTTATTCAAAGCCTTCCATACAAGGCTTTGCTCATTACGAGCAGTGTGTCCTTCTTCAAGAACCACAAGACCAGGTAATTTAAGAAGTATTTCTCGAATCTCTTTAGAGTAACCATCTCCATCTTCTCCTGTGAGAATCCTGAACAAGTCATAGCTGATTCCCAAAACACTCTTACTTTTAGCCCAGGATCTCAGCTTCACCATACGTATAAGGTGTGGATCTTTTTTCCCAGCACGGGATAAACAGTGGAAGACACTAACAGTAGCTTCATCTTCCTGAAAAGAGAAATCTTTGCTGTTCAAGTTGTGGAAGGGAATGTCCACCTCCCATTTCTGGAACTCGGCTTCCCAGTTAAGAAGCAAATTGGACGGAGCTATGATTACAGGCCGACACTTTGGAAACTGCTTCAGAAATGCCTGAAGAAATACTATGGTCAGGCGGGTTTTTCCAGTGCCGGGTGGATGTGAGATTATGCATCCTCCCCTATTACCAGATAGAGGCTCTTTCAACTTTTCAAGGATTATATCTCCAGCAATATTTTTCCACATAAACTCAAATCCTTCGCGCTGGTGGAGATACATAGTTGCTTTGGCATTCATGGGAACTAAATCCCACACAGTTCCTTCCACGTAAATAGCAGAATCATGGACTGTGGAAGAATCATAATATCTAAAGCCGTCAACATCCAAGAGCAATGATGACTCTCCAAAATACTTTCTTCCATACCTTCCTCGGGTTCTCTCAGCCTGCAGATGACCGAAGTTCAAGAATTTAAGAGTGAACAAAAAATAAATTGGAGAGCAGAATTTATAAAATCAAATATAAGGATGAAAAAAAAATCATATAACCAGGGTTATCAAGTATAAATATAACTGTATGAACTAAGAAACCTCACAATTTACTCAACTAATTCCATTTACCTTTGTAAATTTTTAGCACGTCCATTAAATTGAAAGAGAAAATAATAGGAGCTAACTGTCAAAAGTTTCACATCCAAGAACTTATAACAAATCTCTTGGGCATAAAACCAGCTGCATTGCCCCTATTCTTATCATGCACTACACCAAGCACACTTCCGTTCTCAATTATCCTAACCACTAAATGCATCAGTACCTCCAGCTTGGCATTGCAAAGCTGCAGTACCTCCAGCTTGGCACGGCAAAGCTACAGACAAGACTACGATGAATTTAGATTCCGTGGAACAGTGTGCAGCTAAATGAAAAAATAATTGGCATGCATAAATAGAGCAAAAACTACTACATACACAGTCATTAAGATAAAGATTGAATCAACAACAACAAACCCAGTGTATTCCCACCAAGTGGGGTCTGGCGAGGGTAAAATGTATGCAGTCCATACCACTACCTCCGAAGAAGTAGAGAGGTTGTTTCCGTAAATTAAGCTTGGTCAATGGTACAAAAGTCATATGTATCCATTCCGCTCTATTCATGTAACACCCCGTATTTTGTGTGTACTTGTTCTACTTATATGGACCTTGATATAGCCTTGTGATATAGGTAATCGACTAGATTTGTTATGCGAGAGTTGATGGTGTAAATGGGTTTCTAGATACTGCCCGTACATTTTAATGTGACGCGACCAAGTCATGTGATACAACTCTTTAGCTTGGGATCATAAGCTAGTATTTGAATCTGAAGTTTAAAATGGCTAAGTGTATACAAGTTGTAAGTTAGATTAAAGGGATTAAGAACAGAATATGGAATAAAATATTGAGGTGCTTGCTTAACTTAATTAAGCTAGTAGGTGAGTCACCTACTTGAGCTATACGGACCAAGTTAATGGACCCAAGGCTACGGATCAGATTTGGGCCTATATTAATGTACTCATTTGGGCCCAGATTAAGTAAAAGAGAAAGACAATGGAGAAAAGGCCCAACACTCAAAGTCTGCCAAGGCCCAATTTAATTGAGCCCAACAAAGAATCAAGCAACTAGGTGCATCACCTAGTTTGACCTCTTGAGCAGCTTGAATCCTTAAGTAGGTTCATCACCTATATTAATGACCTCTTGAGCAGTCATTAAGATAAAGATTGAATCTATTAGAGTAAAATGTGTTCCTAATTGAAAAGAAAAGTGCTTAACAGGACAAAACTTCTATACTTACAAAAGGAGGGAAGATGTACTTGCTCTCCAAATGCACATGTGAACAAACTTTACATATGAGTCCAATTTGTTCATCTAGAGCAAGATTGTGGTTCCCCATCTGACAGTCATTAACTTTTGATCCTTGCACTGGCAATACAGATGGATTTGTGAAGCCAATACCTGATTCTAAGGTACACATGTCCTTTTCAGCAAAAAGATTTTCAATTTCTTTTTGCCATTCTTCTTTCTCGGGGAGGAGAGGTTCCTCGTCTTCAAACCGGAATATCAAAGGAAGCGTTTCTTTGACAGGTACCTGTCCCTTCTTTTCAGGGGAAGTAAGTTTATCCTGATCATCACCATTTATTATGGAATCAACAACAAACCTCAGAAATTCAGATTCTTTAAGAACCTTCTTCCGAGTCTTTCTATCCTGTTTAACAACATCCTTTTGCACTGGATCGTCAGCCTCACTGTCTTTTTCAGACGAGGATTTACATTCCTCGTCATCACTAAGAAGAACCGGGCGACTACAACTCCCATGACTTAATTTCTTCTTTACGAACATAGAAAGTGAACTTGGCCGAATAAGATATGCTCGTCCTCTGTGCTTTTCATCCTCAACAGAAAGCTGAGGTATTAGCCCCCTATTCGAATCCTTTTTTTCTTTTTCATTATTTTTTTGCTTTATACGGCAGCTCAGATCATCATCTTCTGATTCCATGCTTCCATCAGAGTTATTATCAAAACCACTTGTGACATAATCAGATCCTTTTCCTTTTTCAGTGTTCTGTTCTGCAAAACAATTCAAAGATGATTCCTTTCTTCCATCATAGTCATCATCAGAATCATTTCTGAAATCATCAAATCCTTTTCCTTCATTGTTTTGATTCTCTATAGGAGAACTCAGATCATCATCATCTTCTGACTCCTTTCTTCCATCATAGTCATCATCAAAATCACTTTTTATATCATCAGATTGACTAGAACTTGATCTTTCATTCACTCGGTAATCCTTATCTTTGGGGTCATCAGCGTCCTCATCACTTGTTGCTTCAGATTCCGACTCAGAAGAATCTGTTGTATCAGTGAACTCTTGTTGAGATTTTAAAGAATCAACAAAGTCCTCTGATTTCTCAAGATCCATCAACTCCTCTGATTCCCGCTGCTCACTAGGCCCTGTTGTCTTCCCTGTTGTCTTACACATGCTTGAGGTAGATGAAATAACCTCGTCTGCTGCATTCAACATAGGACTCGTTAACCCAACAGAGCCCGCATTGGACCAAGATCCTGAACCTGATCCAATATTTGCAATAGAGTCTGCAGCACCGTCACCAAGGATATCAACATCAGAATCACTCTCCTCCTCCTTTGAATCATCATCAGTGTCGTCATCAGAATCAGATATTTCCTCAATGAAAGGACGTTTCGTAATGAACTCACAAGTTCCTGGACTGAACTTCCTCTTCCCATTGTCCAGCTTCTTTTTTCCTTTTTCCAGACTTCTCACTATAGTTCCCATTTCTCTCTTGTCACCCGATCCACCACAAGCTGTGGTTTCTTCCACCTTTATTCTTTTCATCCCACAACTCACATCGTCTCCAATATTCACAGAACAAGAACTAGAAGACTGAGCAGGATTACCATTTTGAGTCAATCTCTTCCGCTTCTCAATAAACTCCACACAATAATTTAAAAATTGTTGTCTAGTCCTCCTATTTGGAAGAGAGGCGTCGCCTGAAACCATCTTCTACAATACTGCACCTGAATCAAAAAACACATTTTTTTCTTCATCAAAATGCACAAGCACTACAACAACAGCAATAATAACATACCTAGTGAAATCCCATAAAGTAGGGTATTGGGAGGGTTGAGTGTTAAGAGTGCACATAGACCTTACCACTACCTCTTGAAGATCAAGAGTCTATTTACGAAAAAGCCTCTGGCTCAAGTGAAGCAAATCAAAATCTAATTAAAAGAAAAAGATGATAGTGAATAGAAACGTGACAACTAATAGCACAGCAGTGCGGAGCATATATGCATGGAACCATAACATCAATTGTATAATGCACAAACTCTAGCCAACCCCCAAAAAACAGTCACATGCATATATATGCATCTTAAAGACATTCTTCATAATCACCACAAAAAGAAAATCACAGAATGAACTTTTCCACAGCTTTTAACAAACACTCACCTGAATAAAGAAAACAATTCAGTAATAGACTCGCCGGAGAATCAAGAAACCAGAGCTTTGAATGGTTGAAACCGCAAAAAGGGAGACTGATCAAATAGACTTTGAAAATATTGAATGCATATACCTAATATTATAGAATGTGACGGTGAAATAGAAACAAAAGGAATGAGATGACCTCTTTTTCCCAGGAACACTTGCGTGACTCAGGGGAGAAGTGGCTAAGGAAAACAAACAGAGAAAAGAGAGGGAATTTTCCTTTATGTAAATAAGCAGAGTTAAATACTGAAACGGACTAATAAGAGAAAGAAGAAAGGCCATTGGCTTATTTTCTTTTCTTAATTACTTCATTTACGGAACATTTATTGTTTTACAGCTGTAAGAAAAAAAATGATAATAATGGGGGTGAATTTATTAACAAGCTCCAAAATAAAAGCCCAATTACTAATAGGAGTAATAGAGTCTAATCATATTTTTGGTAGGTTACAGAATAGCTTAATCACTTTTGGTAGGCTATAACCACGGGATACGAAAGGTTTTGGGGTTTTTACAATCTAGGAAAAGTAAATTGCCACGAATTCTTTTTCAAAAAAGAAAAAAAACAAATACTAAAAGGAAAAACGGAAGTGCTAAATGACCACAATGTTTTGTCCAAATTTAGCCACAATTATAAAAAGACTTTTATAGTCTTATTTTAGTTTTTACCATGCTTTCGCAAATAAGTTTTCCTCCAAATTATATTAAGGGCCCGTTTGGTCATGAATATTTTTTCCTTTTTTCCGAAAAATATTTTCGGAATTGAAAATCATGATGTTTGGCCATGAAAATTTGAAAAACAATTCCGGAATTAAATTTCGAAAATGGAAAACAACTTTTTGTTGTTTTTTCTTTTTTCCACTCCAATTTCAACTTTCATTATTATTACATATAACTCCAATCTTTAAATATATACACAAACCCCTCTTATTAACTAAATTTCGTAATTTTTTTTGAAAGACCAAATTCAATAAAATAATTAACTCAAGTGAAATAATTAAGAATTTTCATCAACAAATTTAAGAATATATAAATATATTTATATTTATCAATCATATTTTCATATTTATCAAAATATATTTTTTCTCTATTAAGAATTTATCAAAATATATTTTTTCTCTATTCAAGTAATATTGTTTACAGTACATATTTAGAATATGCTCTTTATGCGCTGTTTCTATAACATCTTTCTGTGTTTTATGTTTAGACTTGAAAATATTGTATTTTGGTTATATTTTATCTTGCTTATTTAAAAGTTATAAAAAAGAAATATGATTTAAAATTTTTATTTTTAAAAAATAGCAATTATGTCAGGAAGTAAGAGAGGAGGAAAATGTTGAAAGATAATAAAAGAAATCATGTTTTAAACTTTTGTTATATATTTCTATATACTAGTTTATGAGAACGTGTCATGCACGTTTATCCCTTAATACTTAGTATAAAATTTATTTTCTAAATAATATTTTAAATAATTTATATTTTACCAATGCTAAATATTATAATTTTTTATCTAGATCAAAATATCATCTATTTAAGAAATTCTTAATTTTTAAAATATATTTTTCTCTTCTCATATAATGTAGGACTCGACATATTATTTTGACCTTTTTACACATATCAAAATATATTTTTTTTCCATTCAATCGATTATGATTAGATAAACTTATTTAGCTCGTGTTTGTGATATTTTTATTCAAATTTTAGAAGAATAACAATCAGAATAATTAGTTTGTTATTAATTATTTTACCAATTGAAGATTTGGTTGTATGTTAGTAGGTAAATTAGCAGTTGGGTGATTTTGATAATTTTTAAAAGTTGAGAGCATAAAATCATATTTAAAAAAGTTTTTTCAAAAGTCTAAAAAAGAATCTCAAAAAGACATGGTCAAACACAACTCCAACTCCAACTTCATCTTCAACTCCAACTCCAACTTCGAAAAAAAGTAATTTTCATGGCCAAACGGCTACTAATAAATGCAATCACTTTTTTCAATTCTCTAAATTTATTGAACAACTAAAATTGATTGAAACAACAACAATTAATGAGTATAAAAGATTTCTACATAAAATTTAAAAACTATACATTTACTTATATTTAAAAAACAAAATATATGTATCTTATATTTTACTCTTCTTTTAATAATAATGTATAGATAAACTTATATTTCACTTCAAATTTTAATCGGTGTAATTTAAATATATTTGTAACGACCTAAAAACTTGATGAAATATGTGAAATTTGTGATTTTGTGCGATTTGACTATTTTACCCTTCCCCGTAGTTGCATTATGATATTTCTGGGGTGTGGGAGTGATTGGCATGATTTTTGATGCATTTTTGTATCATTTATGAAATATTGTGGTTTTTTATGACTTCGAGAGCCTTATTTTAGACTAATATGGATATCTTTTGATCCGTGCAGAAGATGGCCAAACGGACTGTGCCAGCAGCTTTCCGATGCACCCGAGCTCATTTCGACCTATTGATTGGAAAGTTGGAAAATTAGAAATATAGGAGTAGAACCCACATTTGATCGGAACAACCTAGGATGAAAATACGACTTCGTTACCAGATCCATAATATCGATTTTAGGGTGTTAGCATGTTTGGTCTGATTTTACGGCTTTTAAATCTCATTTCGACCATCGGTTTAAAAAATTGTGATTTCGGATTTCGGGGGTCAATTTTGTGAAAAAGACATTTTCTTGAAAATCTAATATCTCCATCGCGTTCGGAGTGTCGAATTTAGTGTGTTTGAATAGTTAGTTTGCATAAATCGTACTCCGAACGAATTTTGAGCACCCTGTTGAAGTTCGGATTGAGTTTTAAAAAAAATAATTTTTTTTAGACAGTAGTGCAGAAAAATCTGCAGTGATAAATAAACTTTTTTGACCTATTTTATTCATTTTTCATCTTACCTCTTGGAAGTTAAACCCTAATATAGTGTGAGAGCTTAAAAGTAGAGTTTGTGGGAGCTTGGGAAGCTAAATTAACACCTTTTTCTTGGTTTCATTACGGATTAAAGGTAAGAATTCATCCATTTTCTTAATAATTTCTTGATAAATTTCTCAAAACCCAAAAATCTTAGGGCATGATTTTAAACACAAATTTCACCCCTTTCACTTGAATAGTATTTTTATCTTATAATTACAAGTTTTTCATCAATTTAACCTTCAAAACAACTCTGATTCTTGATTTTAACCCAGATTTCAAAGATTTTACCCGGTAAAGCTCAAAAATGGTTTTTCTTCGATTTGAACTTCATTTTTTACTCGATTTAACTTGGGCTTTTAGCTGTAGGTTCCTACAAATATGGGGAATATATTTTTGAAGTAAAGTTTCAATTTTGCCCTTCTTTTTCAGAAATCCATTTTGGGGATCCGTTTTTATCCGAAACCAAAAGTAGTCAATATGGGTGTCATTGATTTTGTATTGACGCGTAGATTTCATATTTAATATTTTTAGTAGAGTTTGGGATTTTTCGTGAAAAGTAAGGTCACAGGTTCAAGTATAGCGGACCGATTTCGACTTTCGAAGTAGGTTATGGCTTAACTCTTCAGAATGGGATGGGCATTAAATGATGGTACAAAATGTATGTTAAGGGTGAGAACTAATCACGAAAAATAGCTATCTATGTGTTGTGCCCGTGTGGGGGCCTATATGTGATGTAATTGTCAAAATTGAGATATTTTGTGATATGTTTGATCGTGTGGGGTCCTATGTGATATTAATAGCCTTGAATACATGTGAATAATTGTATTATATTGTTTAATATGGTACCATTGGTGTATTGTGATTATACTCATACTTTATTGGCATATGAAACATGGAAATTCATGGATGAAATAAAAATAATAAGTGGATATTGGCTCATGTGGTTGTGGAAATGTATCATTGTGGTTGGTTATGGAAATATATCATGTGATTGGTTGTGGAAATACTCATTGTGATTGATTGTGAGCATTACATCTTCATATCATACTCATTCATGAAATATTGATACCACCGTGGCAACATCTGAGAAATACTAGCAATACCTTTTTTTAAAAAATATACTAACACCTTATAAAATCCTTTTTGAGGGATATATCAGAAAGGAGATATGAGATATGTGGATTGTATATAGGTTGACAAAATCCCCACGGGTCCTACGTAGGAAAACTTTAGCTCCGTAGGTGTATACGGGGATTGTGCGAGGACCTCCTGCATCATCATCATCATCATATACATTATGTTGTGTTGTATTGACTTATTGACTTGTCATCTATGTATTTGTCTTACTTTTCTTTAGCTGTATTTGATGATCTTGTATCTACATGTTCTCTCTCATTCTATTTATATGTGACATAATGTATACTTGTGTTCTATACCTTGATGTGTTGTTGTAATATATGTTAGATATATTAGAACTGTTAGTGCAAGCGGTGTGGGCTACCGTTGTGGGATATTTTCTGATTGCAGGTGACGTGCGCTTAGTGTATATTTTGTGTGCTTTATTTACTACTTTGCTTGGTTGGCCTATGATACCTACTGAGTACAAGTGGACCGTACTTATGCCTACTACGCCCTTTCGGTGCAAGTCCTAGCTTGAGTGCGCCTCAGATTTCTTGACTCGAGCGATTATTGGAGCTTCCAAGGTAGTGGTTGTATATTCATGCATCCAAAGTTCACCTTTATCTTTCTAAAGTATTTTTTTGTTGTATTTGACTCTTAGATTGTATTAGTAGTTCTTACAC
This sequence comes from Capsicum annuum, assembly GCF_002878395.1. Classification (NCBI taxonomy): domain Eukaryota; kingdom Viridiplantae; phylum Streptophyta; class Magnoliopsida; order Solanales; family Solanaceae; genus Capsicum; species Capsicum annuum. The sequence continues at coordinate 125,835,387 of NC_061111.1, forward strand.
TATTGACATCTGGTTTTGGCCATGATTGGTATTTTGGATAAGTTCTTTCTGCATTGTTATGATTACTTATATGGTTCAGCTTTGTTATAGAAACCTTATCGTGGAATATTTCTGTCTTTTCTTCTTTTTGTATCAGTTTAGGTGATAGCCACGACAAGTGCCATCATGACCTTTATTTTTGAGTCATGACAAATTTGTATCAGAGCAGCCAGGTTTCATTGGTCTCAACGGTGTAAGAACGGGATTTCTAATAGAGTCTCGCGGATTGGTACGTAGACGTCCATATCTATCTTCAAGAGGCTATAAGTTGTCTTTAGGAAACTTTTCTCATTTTATTCTTTATCGTGCGAATTCTTTCATATCTTATGTTCTGAGTTATGTTTTACTCTTTCTGCGCGGATGGTGTGGCTTATACTATATATTAGTTGAGAGATGTTGTGAGAAATTAGTGGATATCATTTTTCAGTTGTAGGCTTGTTGATGCTCCTGAGTTGTCATAGGATCAATTTGTTAATGTCTTTCTGGAGAGATTTGTGCTTTTTAGTTTGCGAGATCTTATGTGGGACGAGTTTGATCATTTGGAGCAGAACTCCATGATAGTTTTTGAGTATAAGGCATGCTTTCATGCCTGTCTAGATATTTCTATAATAGCTTTTCCATCGAGTTTGGAAAGGTTAGAAAGTTCGTAAAGGGTTTGGATATTTCTCTTTAGTTGGCTACATCTCAGATAATTATGCTTGGAGCTCCTCTTTAGAGTATTGTGGATCACGGTAAAATAACAGAGGGTATTATTAGTGCATCTTAGGGAGGCGCCAAGAAGGTGCGATATTTTGGTGAGTTCAAGAGTCAGACCTTTCGAGGCAAAAATTTTAGAGGATCTTGTAGATACCATGGCAGGCCAGTACAGGTGATTTTATAGAGTTCAGCTAGTGGATCTTCTAGTTTAACAGTTCAGGGTGGTCCTTCGGGCTCAGTTGTACTTTCTCTTATTGATATTGGTCGTAGAGGTTGTTATGTGTGTGATGAGATTCACCATGTGGCCAAGGACTGTTCTCTTCGTGTGTTTAGAGCTATTCCTATTTTAGTTGTGAGAGGTAGGTGTTCTACGAAAGGTGCAAGAGGTAAAGATAGTAGAGTCTGTGTTGGTGGTTATGGGGCTACTCAGCCAGTTGGTAGTCACGGACAGTGTTATGCTATATCAATCAGATTTGAGGTGGAGGCTTCAGACGTTGTGATCGCAGGTACCATCCCATTTATTTCAGACCTGCATCTTATTATTTAATCCTAGATCGATATTTTTCTATGTGTCTATATATTTTGCTTTAGGTTTTGATTCTGTAAGGGGGCCTCTTTCCATGCCTATTCGTGTGTCTACTCCAGTAGGTGATTCTTTTGTGGTGGATTGGGTGCATCGATCTTGTGTTGTGACTTTTGTTGAGCGTGATACTTAGATAGACTTTCTTGTGTTAGATATGATCGATTTTGATGTTATATTAGGTATGGATTGATTGTCTTCTTATCATGCTATCTTAGATTGTTATGCCATGACTGTAACTTTAGCTTCGTCGGATATGCTAAGGATAGCTTGGAAGGGTACACTTTATTCAGATCCTAAGAGGGTCATATCTTATATTCAGGCTTGTAAATTAGTTGAAGGGAATATTTGTATTACTGGGACCATATTCGTGACACAGTGTTATTTCTTCTTTTTTCTTGGATTCTGTCCGTGTCGTCCACGAGTTTATGGATATGTTCCCTACGAACTTACTTAATATGATTTTGAATTAAGATATTGATTTTATTATTGATGTTAAGTCGGGCACTAAGTCCATTTTTATTCCTCCTTATAGGATGGCCCCAGTAGAGCTAAAGGAATTGGAGGATCAGTTACAGGAGTCATTGGATAAGAGATTTGTTCGACCTAGTATTTCACCTTGGGGTGCGCCTGTCTTATTTGTGAAGATAAAGGATGGGTCTATACGGATATGCATTGATTATTGGTAGTTGAATAAGGTGATGGTTACGAATAAGTATCCTCTTTATTGTATCGATGATTTATTTGATCAACTTCAGGTGTTGTCATGTTTTCGAAGATTGATTTGAGATCTGATTATCACCAGTTGAGGATTAGAGCTTTGGATATTTTAAAAACTATTTTTTGGGCTCGATATGGTCATTATGAGTTCTTAGTAATGTCTTTTGGGTTGACCCATGCCCCCGCCGCATTTCTGGAGTCGATGAACTAGGTGTTTCGACCGTATCTTGACTCCTTTGCTATGGTATTTATAGATGATATCTTGGTTTATTTCAAGAATAAGGTTTAGCATGAGGATCATTTGTGGATTATGCTTTAGAGATTGAGGGATAATAGTTGTATGCTAAGTTCTCTAAGTGCAAGTTTTGGTTGGAATCAGTTTCTTTCTTGGATCATGTGATGACTAAGGAAGGTATTATGGTTGATCTAGCTAAGGTTACAGCGGTTTGTGATTAGGCTAGACCTACTTCGCCCATTGAGATTCAAAGTTTTCTTGGCTTGGCCGGATATTATTAGTGTTTTATTGAGGATTTCTCTTCCATTGTAGCTCCGTCGACCAAGTTGACTCAAAAGAATAATTCCTTTCAGTGGTATAATGTTGTGAGGTGAGCTTTCAAAAGCTCAAGGATTTGTTGACTTCAGCTCCTATATTGACTTTACCCAAGGAGGGTGTGGGATTTATTGTCTTTTATGATACTTCAGGTGTTGGGTTAGGTATTGTGTTGATGCAGGAGGGCAAGGTAATTGTGTATGTGTCTCGTCAAAATTAGAGCCTCATGAGAGGAATTATCCTACCCATGATTTAGAGTTGTGCACAGTTGTGTTTGCCTTGAAGTTGTGGAGGCACTACCTGTATGGAGTCCGTTGTGAGATCTTCTCAGATCATCGTAGCCTTCGGTACTTCTTTACTAGTGAGATCGTCATATGAGGTAAAGTTGTTGGCTTGAGTTGCTTAAGGATTATGACTTGACTATTCTCTACCATCCGGCAAAGGATAATGTAGTTGCAGATGCCTTGAGCTGAAAGTCGACTAGCATGGGTAGCTTGGCGCATCTTTTGACCTAGGAGAGGCTTTTAGCCTTAGAGATTCAGTTTTTAGCTAACCGGATGGTTAGGCTTGATATTTTGACACTGGGGTGTGTTTTGGCATTTGTGGAGGCTAGATCTTCTTTGATCGAGCAGATCTGAGCTCATTGGTTTGATGATATTGGATTAAGGTTGATTCAAGATAAAGTGTTAAGTGGGGAGGATAAGGAAGCCCCACTTGATTCAGATAGTGTTTTGAGGATTAGAAGTTGAGTTTATGTGTCGAGAGTAGTGATTGGATTAGGTTGATCTTAGAAGAGGCCTATTGTTCCAGATATTCCAACCATCCAGGTGTGACTAAAATGTATAGTAATTTAAGACAACACTGCTTGTGGGGTGGTATGAGGCATGATATAGCAGATTTTATGGCTTGTTTCCGATGTTGTCAGCGGGTGAAGGCCAAGTATATGAGACCTGGTAATTTGCTTTAGAGTTACCCATTCCTGAGTGGAAGTAGGAACAGATCACTATGGACTTCCTGACTGAGTTGCCTCGTACATCTTATAGTTCTGACAATGTTTGGGTCATCGTGGATTGATTGACCAAGTCAACTCATTTTATTCTGGTTTAGGTCTCATTCTGTGTTGAGAGGTTAGCCTCTATCGTCATTCGTGAGATTATGCATCTTCATGGTATACCGATGTCCATTATTTTAGATCGAGGTCCTGTGTTCACATCTCACTTTTGGAAGACTTTTCAGGATGAGTTGGGTACTTGGGTTGATCTTAGCACAGAGTTTCACACCCAGACTGATGGCCAGTCAGAGTAGACTACTCAGGTTTTAGAGGATATGGTCCGTACGTGCGTGATGGATTTTAGTGGCCAGTGGGAGCAATATTTAGCTTTAGCAGAGTTTGCATATAGTAATAGCTACCATTCCAGTATTGATGTAGCTTCTTTTGAGGTATTGTATGGTAGGCGTTGTCGCTCCCAGTAGGTTGGTTTGATGTTTCTGAGGTGAGACCTCGAGGTATGTACTAGCTTTGTGAGTTTTTGGATAGGGTCTGCATCATTCAGGATAGACTTAAAGCGGCTCAGAGTAGGCAGAAGTGTTATATTGATCGTAGACTTCGTGCCTTGAGATTTGATGTTGATGATCGTGTTTTTCTTTAAGTTTCACCCCTGAAGGGTGTGATGAGGTTTGGGGAAGAGGGGCAAGCTTAGCCCCAGGTATATTGGTCTATTTGAGATTTTTCGAACTGTTGGTGATGTGGCTTATGATTTAGGCTTTCCCCCTGATCTATCAGCTGTTCGTCCAGTTTTTCATATTTTTATTCTTCGTTGCTACATTCCTGATGAGTCTCATGTCATTCTTTGGGAGTTGGTTCAGTTAGATGAGCGGTTGTCCTTTGTAGAGAAGCCGGTTTCCTTTTTGTCTAGGGATGTTAGGCGGTTGCGCTCTAGAGTGATCCCTGTGATTAAGGTCCAGTGGTGACATCAACCTGTAGATGAGGCTACTTCAGAGGTTGAGTCTGATATGCGTAGTTCCTATCCCCAGCTTTTCATTAATTCAGGTATTTCCTTCCCTTAGTTCAAGGACGAACTAGATTTTTAGTGGTGGATGATGTAACGACCTAAAAATTTGATGAAATATGTGAAATTTATAATTTTGTGTAATTTGATTATTTTAACCCTCCCCGTAGTTGCATTATGATATTTCTGGGTTGTGAGAGTGATTGACATGATTTTCGATGCATTTTTGTATCATTTATGCAATATTGTGGTTTTTGATGGCTTTGAGAGCCTTATTTTGGACTTATGTGGATATTTTTTGATTTGTGCGACGGATGGCCAAATGGACTGTGCCAGCAGCTCCGAAATATCAATTTTAGGCTAGGTAGACCTTTGGTTCGGGTCCCGGTGCACCCGAGCTCATTTCAACCTATGGATCGGAAAGTTGAAAAATTGGAAATATGGGAATGGGACCCACATTTGATCGAAACGACCTCGGATAGAAAATCCGACTTTGCAAGCAGATCTAGAATATCAATTTTAGGGTATTAGCATGTTTGGTATGATTTTGCGGCTTTTAAATCTCATTTCGACCCTCGGTTTGAAAAAAATTATGATTTCGAGTTTCGGGGGTCAATTTTGTGAAAACGGCGTTTTCTTGAAAATCTAATATTTTCATCGCGTTTGGAACGTCGAATTTAGTGTGGTTGCATAGTTCGTTTGCATAAATCGTACTCCGAACAAATCTCAGGTACCCCATTGAATTCCATATTGAGTTTTAAAAAAAAAACAGCTTTTTTTTAGACAACAGTGCAGAAAAATCTACACTGATAAATAAATTTTTTTGACCTATTTTGTTCATTTTTCATCGTGCCTCTTGGGAGTTAAACCCTAATATAGTGTGAGAGCTTAAAAGTAGAGTTTGTGGGAGCTTGGGAAGCTAGATTAATACCTTTTTCTTGGTTTCATTACGGATTAAAGGTAAGAGTTCACCTCTTTTCTTAATAATTTCTTGATAAATTCCTCAAAACCTCAAAAATCTTAGAGCATGATTTTAAACCCAAATTTCATCCCTTTCACTTGGATAATATTTTTATCTTATAATTACTAGTTTTTCATCAATTTAACCTTCAAAACAACTCTGATTCTTGATTTTAACCCAGATTTCAAAGATTTTACCCGGTAAACCTCAAAAAAGGTTTTTCTTCGATTTGAACTCAATTTTTTTACTCGATTTAACTTGAGTTTTCATCTGTAGGTTCCTAAAAATATAAGGAACATATTTTTGAAGTAAAATTCCAATTTTGCCCTTTTTTTCAAAAATCCATTTTGGGGATCCGTTTTGACCCGAAACCAAAAATATTCAATATGAGTGTCGTTGGTTTTATCTTGATGCGTAGATTTCATATTTGATATTTTTAGTGGAGTTTGAGATTGTTCATGAAAAGTAAGGTCGCGGGTTTAAGTGTAGCGGACCGGTTTCGGCTTTCGAAGTAGGTTATGGCTTAACTCTTCAGACTGGGCTGGGTAGTAAATGATGGTACAAAATGAATCATAAGAGTGAGAACTAATCACAAAAAATGGCTATCTATGTGTCCCGTGTGGGGGCCTATATGTGATGTAATTGTTGAAATTGAGATATTAGTAATATGTTTGACCGTGTGGGGTCCTATGTGAAATTGATAGCCTTGAATACATGTGAATAATTGTATTGTGTTGTTTAATGTGGTGCCGTTGGTGTATTGTGATTATATTCATACTTTATTAGCATATGAGACATATGAAAATTCATGGATGAAACGAAATAATAAGTGGATATTGGCTCATGTGATTGTGGAAATGTTTTATTGTAGTTGGTTGTGGAAATATATCATGTGATTGGTTGTGGAAATACTCATTGGGATCGGTTATGAGCATTACATCTTCTTATCATACTCATTCATGAAATATTGGTACCACCGTGACAACATTTGAGAAATACTGACAACACCTTTTTAAAAAATATTGTAAAACCTTATAAAACCCTTTCCGAGGGATATGCCGGAAAGGAGATATGAGATATAGGGATTATATATGGGTTGACGGACCCCTCATGGGTCCTACGTAGAGAAGCTTTAGCTCCGTAGGTGTATACAGGGATTGTGCGATGATCCCGGAGGTTAAGCGACGACCTCGTGCATCATCATCATCATCATCATCATATACATTGCACTTACTTTATTATGTTTATGTTGTGTTGTATTGCCTTATTGACTTGTCATCTATGTATTTGTCTTACCTTCCTTTACTTGTATTTGATGATCCTGTATCTACATGTTATCTCTCGTTCAATTTATATGTGACATAATGTATACTTGTGTTCTATACCTTGGTGTGTTGTTGTAATATATGTTAGATATATTAGAACTGTTAGTGCAAGCAGTGTGGGCTACCGTTGTGGGATATTTTCTGATTGCAGGTGACGTGCCCTCAGTATATATTTTGTATGCTTTATTTACTACTTTGCTTGATCGGCCTTTGATACCTACTGAGTACAAGTGGACCGTACTCATGCCTACTGCGCCCTTTCGGTGCAGGTCCTAGCTCGAGTGCGCCTCAGATTTCTTGACTCGAGCGATTATTGGAGCTTCCAAGGTAGCGGTTGAATATTCATGCGTCCGAAGTTCACCTTTATCTTTCTAAAGTAGTTATGTCTTTATTAGTATTCGGAGACAGATATTATTCCTTTTGTGGTTATTTTTCCGATGTATTTGACTTTTGGATTATATTAATAGTTCTTACACTATTGACATCTGGTTTTGGGCATGATTGATATATTGGATAAGTTCTTTCCGTATTGTTATGATTACTTATATGGTTTGACTTCGTTCTAGAAGCCTTATCCTGGGATATTTTTGTCTTTTCTTCTTTTTTTATCAGTTTGGATGATAGTCTTATTTGTTAACTTATTTATAACTTATTTAAATTGAAACTTAATGATTTGTCCCAACAAAAAAGAATTTAACTTTCAATCATATTATTATTTTTTAGTACGACGCTCATTAATTGTTTTATAATTTTGCGCACACACATACATACACACACACACACACACATATATATGTATATATAATATTTTATATTCCTCTATTTTAGTCTACTAAAGAGAGGATAAATAATTTAAATTAAAAAAGATATCATCCAATTCAAAAAGTTTTATTTAAAATTTAAAATAATATGTAAGAATAAAATTTAAAATAAACAAATTAAAGTAATCTTAATTATTTGAAAAGTGGAGTTGATAAATAAAAACTAAATATGTCATATTTTTATGTCTAAATTTTGAATTATGTTATAGTCATAATCTTCGGTATTAAATATGTTTCTTGATTGTTTTTTTTATTTCTTGATCTTCCCAAAAATAATTCTTTAATTTACTCAATTCGAATGAAATTATAAATATTGATTGTGATGCAATATTATTTTTATTTGATAAAATTTGAACTGCAACTATTTTAACTTCTTAGAAACGCACAATCATAATATGCATTTCAAGACATAAAAGGATGTCAAATTCTTTTTTTTAAAATAGTGAGTGTTCATAATTCGCTTTGGATCATTTTTTATTAAAATCAAAACTAAAGTAATTTAGTCAATTTTAAATTAAAATAAAACTATCAATCTGGTTTGATAGTTTGGTTTATAACTAGCTAATTATAAATTGATAATTATAAAATAATAAAGAAAAATTATTTCAAATTAATATTGAAAATTAATAAATTGGTATCTACGATTATTAGATAAGGGTATTTGAATATTTTACATTACTTTTCAATATTCTTCCAAACTTTAGTATTTTATGTTGTTTAATTGTAGAGGTTACTTCATTTCAAAAATCAAAGGATCAATCTATTGAAGTACATTAAAAACCAATTATATACTATACCACATATAGACAATTAGATTTGGAGTATTATGTTCGGTCATATTTTTCAAGAAATAGAATTTAAAAATATGGTAGTACATCTAAAATAAATAGATTAAACTCAAATTAATGATTATAAGGTATAAAATATTTATATTTAGTTATGAAAAATAATATCACGTACTCAAATAATTATAAAATTTATACATATAATTTATTGGTTCGAAGACGAAAAGCTCAAACATATTTGACTTCTTTCTTAACTTAAATAAAGAAAAAGATGATTTGAAGGACAATTTATTCCTCTTCGAGCTATTGTTATTTTTTATCATATAAGTCTTTCGCCTCTATATTACACGGATTGGATAAATTGTAATTCGTTACTTATATATGTTACTAAATTGACTTTTAATTAATTATTTTTTAATTATTAGGTTTGAATAAAATTAAACTATATATCTGAATAATTTATAAACATAATCTGTGAGATATTTCAATAACGACAACACAAACACTTCAGACAAGATAAATGTCGACATATTATAGAAATCATATAGTTCATACTTCATGTGTCGAACCAAAGAGAGTGAAACATAAGAATTGACCATACAAGTCTTTCGTCATTATGTTACGTTGAGTTGATAAATTGCAGATCGATACTTATATATATTATTAAATTAACCTCTAATTGATTACTTGTTAATTAGTATATTTAAATAAAATTCAATTATATATTGAAGTAATTTTTACACATAATTTGAGAGATATTTCAATAACTACAACTCATACACTTTAGACGTTGTAAATGTCGATATATTAAACAAATCATATAGTTCATACTTCATATGTGTTGAACCAAAAAGAGTGAGACATAAGTGTTGATCGTACAAGTCTTTCGCCTTTATGTTATGCCGATTTGATAAATTATGAATCATTATTACTAAAATGACCTCTCATTAATTATCTTTTAATTATTATGTTAAATTTAAATTAAACTATATATTTAAATAATTTTTAAGCATAATTTGTGAAATACTTCAACAATAAAATTCTATTTTAACTAGGAAAATTGGTCGCGCTTCGCGCAGTGATAAAAATTTGATTATTTTCTTCAATCAATTTTATATTTTCTTTAGATTTATTTATTTTATGGTTGTCCTAAAACTTCGTATAAAGAAAAATAATAAAAATAGCAAAGAGATATATAGTCATCGTCAATTAAATAGTCCCATGTTCAATCCGCAACCATTGTCTGTCCCAAAAACCTTAAAGAAGCATTACAAACTTCCCCTCAGCATCTTCAGCATTTTCATCCCTTCAAACCTTGGGATGTCACAACCATGTTGCTTCCATCTAATAGTGCACATTAAGTAGCAATTTAAGAAAATTTTGATAAAACCTGGAGAATGCACCCACGGTTTTTTCTTGTTCTTCATTAGATTTAGCAGTAGCAAATGCTTTATTGTGCTCTACCATTCCACTGAGTTAAATTCTTAATGGTAGCCCTAGCAAGCTCTTCAACACAGGTTAACCTAAATCAAATACCAAAGAAGATGAGTGAATTCAAGACGTGAAGTAAAGCACACACATTAGGGGTGTCGAATGAAAGGGTGGAATTGAGTTTGGACGGGTAAAAATGGGTTATGTTAATAAATGGGCGGTCCAATAACCCATTCAAAGGTTACTTCTATGGAAATGAGTTGAGTCAAATGGGTTAAACAGTGGGTCATATCTCAATCCACCCAACTGTTACCAAATTGTAATTTCTTTGTTCTCTTATACAACAGTCCCAAATAAGTTAGGATCAACTACACGAATTTCCACTTTTTCATTTAAGCTCATGAAATAATTTGGGCTACATATCAGCCAATTTTTAACTTTTAGATTAGCTAAATCAGGTGGGTTAAAATAGGTTGAGTTAATAAATGGGCGATCATATTTTTAAGGGCTAATTTTGCCACTCATAAAGCACAATGAATTAAAATCATAAGTGCTCCAACATAAAGGTTTGACATAGTCACAGACAACACCTAATCAGTGACCTAGACTCCTAGAGACAACCACGGTTAGCAAGGTTCTGATTACTTGCTTAGGGAAAAAGTACAGTTCAGTAATTAATCAAATCCATATAATCTCTGCAGCTGAACCACCTTTCTCAAATTTTTGCAGTCTAACTATAAACTATCAAAAGTATAAGATAATCTTGATTAAGATGGCATGCATTCTAACATTACGACCACTTAGACCTGATAAATTTTGATTATTACTCTATCCTGACAGCAATGTTCCTATTTTTCATGCAACAACCAATGGGAACAACTTTGCTAATATCAGATGCAAAACCAGTATGCATTTGACTCGGTAACAAATAAAAATATTTCAAGAACATTATTTGACACATGCAACTCAGTGAAGGATGAGACATTCAATAGCAGAATTGACCTTAACTTTAGGTATAATTGCTCTCTGGATCAAAGGACAGAATTGACCTTAACTTCAAGTTAGAAAGATCTAGTGAGAGGTACCTTTGTGCTTACCCAAGAATGGCATGTCTGAGACAAAAGGAGGATATGGAGTGCTTTCTTGGATCATAAATGTCAAGAAAGTAACTTCAATGCCTTTTTTACGGCAAGATCCCGAAGTAGATCACGAATATTACATTCAAAAACTTTTTCCCAAAATATACTTAACACTTCAACTAAGCTTCGTCTTATCAGCTTATTCAAGAAGCCCCATAAGTCGAAAGAACATGGTTAGTTCAACTTGCATAATCTCCTATACACTCAGGTGTCTACTATCCCATAAATACAGAACCTGCAGGTATTCAGATTTGATTATTTATAACTTAGTTTTACAGAATTCATGGTAAAATATGAGCCTATTTACAGAATTCATGGTAAAACATGAGCCTATAAGGCTTCAACCTAAATTTCCTAGTATCCCAACAAACAGTGATGACATCAGAAATAACATAAGAACATGCACATTTTTCGGTTGCATACAACGGAGCCCAAGTTAGGACAAACATTAGACAGCTCAAGCAATTTTATAACAGTTTCCTAGTTTCTTGCATCCCACAGTATTAGGAAGGAATCATCTCCAACACTACAAAACTCAAGTGCACTTTTACCCTAAAAGAAGAATCCAGTAAGCATGTGTTAAGCCAGGATAAGTGATGAATAAATTGCTTTTCTTTTCTCTGTCTTCTTAAATTTTTTCTCTTTATCTTTTATTTGAAAAGTGGTAAGTAAACTACTTCATCCGGGCAAAAAAAGAGGAAAATAGGAATGGAATGCCCTAAGGTTAAAATTTCCAAGACATGATTCAGAAGAAAAGAAAGCTTGATATGTGACATGATAACTCATATGAGTATTAGCTCATGACTGCAGATTATATACAGAGAAAAAAGCAACACATGTTTTGCCTCACATTGTCATTTAATAAGTACAATACTCTGTTCAAATTTAGTTTTATAGATTAGCAAAGTGGACTCCCCAACTCACTTCAAGAATGTAGTGTTATCTGAAGTAGGAATCAGATATCCACACTGCATCCTATGTGAAGGAATTTAGTACAAGTTATTCTAGCCTTCAATGGAGATTTATTATTGCAATCATCAACAGGATTACCCTTACCACTTTCTATGTATAAGAGTATACAGATGTAAAAATATCCAATGGAAACACCAGATTCATCACATAAATAAATAACACAAACATGTTAGTTGAAAGAAGTGAAGTACCTACCATCGTTCTCATCACTGAAGATGATTTTCCAAAGAAGTAGTTCTTCATAGACAAAAACAGGTATTAGTGTGGGTTGGAACAGCCTAAATCTATATGAATGATGGTAAAATACCTAACAAACTTCAAGGAATATGTACCTTGGAAAAGGCACTGAGAAAATCCCACACTTCATGTTGGTCGGCCGCATTAGCAATTGTCAAGAGATCATGTTTAAGAGAAAACATTTAAAGCAACCAGAAAGCCTAAATATTACAAATAAATATAAAAGCAGTACAGAACTGTACTTGAACATATTTGTCAAGCTGAATGAAATGCTGATGAACGAATGCATCTTCTGTACTAGACGAAACTATCATCTTATGAGGCAAATACAATGTGTAGTTAGAAATGTCCTTTAGGTGTCTATGAAATTTCTCAAAGTTCCTGTATCTGCTTAAACAACACCCAATAGGAAGATATCATCTACAGAAAGCCAGAGCAGAAGTTGAAAAATTAACTTGCTCAGTGTTTAAAGGGACGTATTAAAATGCAATGCAATAAAAGTTCCAACATAATAACACTGAAATGGAGATGTTTTTAGATGATATGGCACTATTAACTAGTTAAAATATATACATGAAAGAAATACCTTCTCTTTACAAACCAAGTGTCTTGGGTGGTTGCGCCGCAAGGCATGCAACGTGTTAGCAGCAAACTTTGATGCATAAATAGTAGCTCCCAGACTTGTTAAAGTTGCCATCTCATTTGTCAATGCAGCCTGCAGTATATCTTTTTCCTCTCTAAAAGATTTTTCAAGTTTGTTCCTGCAGTGTCTGCGCCATGCTGCTTGTATAAAGCAGGCTGCCTATGTCCTCCAATGCTGTGAATAGAACCTGAAATAGGCCAAAGTACATTAAATTTTGTTAAAGACTTCCTCCAAAATTGATGTCAGTATAAAACTTGTAGAAGAGTTGGTGTACATACCTGAAAGTATGCCGAAGTTGCTTGCTATGAAGGCATTTAAATTGGGTGGCAACAAACCTGAGATCATCAGTTGTGAGAGCAAAAGCTTCAACGTCTATGACAGCTTACACTGTTCTAGTTGAGGCGGGAAGAGTCGAGGAAGCATTGGGGTCTAAAGCCCCTGTAAGAAGCTCATCTCCACAATAATCACTAGCCTTGAGAGATACAGAGTTGAAGAAACCAGTTCTTCCACCATTGGTGGTCATAGTCAATAAATTACCTCTCATTAGAAAAAACATCTCATTCACTGGATCGCCTTCTTGGATTATGAAGCTATTCTCTATAAAAGAGCTGGTTTCAGGCGATCACACAATACATCCAGTAACTGTTCATCCATTTTCTCAAACACGGGAACCTGTATATTAATGATTAAATAAGATCAACAGTTTCAAAAATACAAGCAAGGTCATGATGAGAACAAAAATTGGAACTCACTCTTTTGAGCAAAGACCAACATAGATGACGCTTTACGTCTCTTCTCAAGTCTTTCAGAAGGTCAAACATTAGATAATCTTCATCAACGCCTCCAGTTTGTTGCCATTTATACTCCTTATATCTTCGTATCCGTTCTTTCAGATTGTCAGGAAACAGGCGGTGAGACATTTATTGTTCTGCATCCCGTCTTGTCAGTCTCATCCCTTCTACTCTTACTATGATAGACTGAAAATATTCTTGTAGCCAGAAAATAATGCAATGTTAGTTAACTTCAATTCTCCAATGTAAAAAAGTTTCATCCGTTCTCTTATTTGGCTAATGGAAATCATAACTTCCTCTTGAAAATAGAAGGGGTTGAAGCTTGGCATTTTTCAAATCAATGATTTATTTAAACTTTCTTAATAGCTCTTAAACTAAGAGGAAAAGATTAAAATTACACTATTCTTATCAATGCATTGTATGAGAAGAATGATTACTTTAAAATAGAATTGACCTGTTGAAGACTCTTAAAGATAAGAATAGTTTCTCCATCAATGCATACCTGCATGTTGCCAATAAGCAAGGAAAACAGAATCAGTCCAACGATGCAGATGAGGATGGCGAAAAAAAATTCCCATACAAAGTTGCTTGTCTTAAGGTTTTGGCCAAGAGAACTGAGATACATAAAAAGAAGAATTTGTTTAGCTGAGGCCTTTGATATAGAGTAATTGATGTAAGGATAATGAAAAACAAAAGCAGGACTACAGACCTTAAATTTCGCAGCCCCCACCAGAATTAATAGGAGAGTTTGGACCAAAAGTTTCTTTTTTCTGTAACTCGAGACTGAAGAGCCTCAAGAAATATCCCAAACTAAAAGTCCTTCTCGTGTACAGCTTTTGATTTCAGGAGAGCATAATAAGAATTTAGTAATTGTGCGTTAAGTTTTCCTTGATTTCCACAACATAAGTTGTCCAACACACATTTTTTAATACCCTTACATGCTTTGGTCTAGCAGTCATTTTGTCTTTGCACTGTCATCAAATACCAAAGGACTCCAACTACCTGAGATCAGACATTTGCCAATATCATTATACATATGAAGTGAAAAAAAAACATATACAGCTTTCTTACAACTTAGAGCGGCATATAACCACATCATCAAACTGTTATGAAGTGAAAAAAAACATATACATCTTTCTTACAACTTGGAGCGGCATCTAACCACATCATCAAACTGTTCTTCATCATCCCAAACAGACTCAAGCCTTCAGATCCTACGCAGTGAATTAATCAAATCTAATCTAATTTAGAGACAATGTTAAAGGAGCTTACTTTCTTTCTGGCGCAGTCCAAGTCTCTACCATCACGCCATAGAAATATCGGGGTGATAGAAAAATCTAACAGAACCCTAAAAAGATCACTTACCCGAGCTTACTTTTTTTCTGGCGCAGTCCAGTCTCTACCATCACGCAGCAGAAACATCGGGGTAATAGAAAAATCTAACAGAACACTAAAAAGATCACTTACCCCAACACAACCCGAAATTATAATCGTATACGACACCTCATTTCTCATTGGCATTTCATCAAACAACTCACACGCTTCCCTCATCCTACCCACCTTCGCATACCCATTAATCATCGCGTTCCAAGACGCAATATTTCTCTCACCCATTTCATTAAACACCTTCCGTGCACTCATAAAATCACCAATCCCCAAATACAAACTCAACATCGCATTATAAGACATGACATTCTTCTCACGCATTGCTTCAAACACATCAACATCATGACAAAACCTTCCATTTTTTGCATACCCAAATAATATCCAAGTCCTAATATTGAAATTTATCCAGGATTAAAATTAAAATTGGAATATCATTCACACCGTTTCTCAAGAATACCGTGAACGTCGGAGAACTTGAAAAGGCAAAAGTCTCCATTCTTAAATATTTTTGCTGAAACTAAAACGGAATATTTTTGATTTTGCAAAGCCTTATTTTAAAGTGAAAAATGCAAAATAATGTGATAAAAGCTCAAAAAACCCAAAAATTAGAAAAATAAGAATGCTGCATTTTGAGGCATGCCACATCAGCATGCCTCTAATCCTTTTTTATATATATAAATAAATTTAAAATTAAAATAGTAATGCAGTTGATCAGTTATTCTAGATGAAGAAATAAAAAAATAAAAATCTGTGACATAACATAAAATTACAAGAAGTAATGATTGAGAAATAAAAAGAAAGAAACTGAAACATAAATAATGTAAAATAAAAAATTTAGATTAAAAAGTGGAAATTACAAAATTTAAAATAGTAAAAAGAAATTGAAAGAATTGAACCGGATAAATGAAAACTGAAATAATTAGTACTCACCTCTATAAACAACTAGAGAGAAAAAATTAATTGAAATATTCATGTGACACCTTTTAATATGGAGAGAAATTGATGAAAGGGGCTAAATTGTTTTTTTTTTTTTAATATAGGAATAATTTAAACTAAAAAAAGTTAGCAAATGTATAATTTATTTATTTCATAAAATAACTCTATTTTGTCTAATGTGTGAGATAGTAGTAACAGTATATATGTAGGATTGACACGTATGAACAAAATGATTATATGATTATTATAATGTGTCGATATCTGTCATGTTAAAGTATTTTGAATTTTGACTATCGTGATTAAAATATTTAAAAATCCTGATCAGACATTAACAACAAATACTATAAGTAATGATTCGATCACAAGTTATCAAATTAACGTAATATAATAGCGTCAAAACACTACAACATTAATACGTGACTCTATTGGGTTGTTGTTACTATGATCAACACATACGAATTATATGATTTTTAAGATTTGTATATCGTATAAATGTATATCATGTCTAAAGTGTTTTAAATTTTGACTGTTGTTATTGAAATATTTTAAATTATATTAGAATATAAATATGTAGTTTAAATTTATTTAAGTATAATAATTAATAAAATAACTTTATTAGAGATCACTTCAACAACAAATATAATTAATGATTAGTAAATTATCACAAATTGGCACAATATAAGGGAGTAAGACTACGACATTAACATGTGACTCTCTTGGGTTGTTTCTAGCAAATAGCAATAGTTGACATAACTGAAAATCCGGTCAAAGTTCAAGTATTTTATGATTTTTATAATATGTCGATATATATCATGTCTAAAGTTTTTTAAATTTGATTGTCATTATTAAAGTATTTTTAAAGTATATTTGGAAATATTTAAATGCGTAATTTAAATTTAGTTAGACATAATAATTAATAAAATTACTTTAAGTAGAGACCATATTTACAAAAATATAGGTGTAAAATTATATTACATATTTAAATAAAATTTTAAATATAATGAGAAAGTCGAATTAATTTTAACCAAAGTCATTTGATCTTACAAATTGTCATAAGTTATTTAATATTTATAAATTTCTTCACTTAGCACTAAAAGAAAAAAAAGAAGAAGGTATTTATCCAATTATTTTTGTACATAACCAAGTAAAGTGAACAAGAAAAATGTTCAATCCCCATATATTGAAAAATATCTCAAGTATTAAAAATAGTTAATAAATTATTGAGAAAAAATTAAATTGAGAAAGGGTAAAAATGTAACCAAAAAATCGAGTTGTGGTGTGAATAAACATTCAAATATCATTGTGTCCTTCGTGCATGGCCAAAAGGATTTTTTCTTCAAGTTCTTAATTACAAAAAAGGGCAAAGAATTTCCTAGTTTAAAATACATTCCTTCCAAATTTCATCAATTAAATTAAATTTGTCCACCTTTAACCTATTGAATAAAAATAATTAATTTACACCAAAATATTGATTTATAGGTCATTAAAATGTGTTAGGTAAGAATGTTAATTTAAGAAGGAAAAGGGGGAAGAAATCGAATCAAAGAAAAAATTGATATCTTTATTTGGTTCAATTTGATTTTAAATTTTAGAGATCACTAAAAAGTTGATTGGTATGATTTGATTTTCAACAAAAAGTAACTGAAAAAGAAAAGAAAAACAGACTATATAAATAACTCCAACATGACTGTAAATACTAATAAACTAATGTATATTAATCCAGTGGATATGTGTAATGTGTTACTGCGAAACAATTGAAATTCTCACTCATAAAATAGAAGAGGCATAAATTTCAAATAAAAGATTTAAAAAACTAAGAATTATCTATCTAATAAAATAAATAATTAAGTAAATATGATACATAGGTATATTGCGTTAAATTAAAATTTCCAGACAATACTACTTTGGTCACATTAATTTTGGCTATATGAAAATATAATTAATTAATTTTATATCATTAGTTTTATTCTAGACTATTCTTTTCAAAAAGAAACATAAGTAGTTTTTAGGGGAGTATATTTTTCCTAACAAATATATTAATTTGACATAAGTATATATGTTAAATTAAAATTTTTAGACAATAGTACTTTGGTCACATTTATTTTGGCTGTATGAAAATATAATTAATTAATTTTATATCATTATTTTTATTCTAGACTATTCTTTCAAACAATACATACTATGCAATCATATTTATGAAAATCATGTTAACTTGTTCATTCCCATATATTGGGATAGTTTCCAATGTATTGAAAATAAGTAATGATAGAATTTAACATTTAGGATGAACGGGAAAAAAATGTCCAAAAAGAAACTAGTTTATAGTGTGAATAGATCTTTTTACTATTATGGCCAAATTTGGCCATTAATGGTAATAAATTCTATTCACACTATAAATTAGTTTCCTTTTGAACATTTTTGCCCCTTTAATCTTAAATTTAAAATTCTTTTATTACTTATTTTATTACTCTTTCCAATACATTGAAAACTATCCCAATACATAAGAATAGACAAATTAACATAATTTTTATAAATATGATTGCATAGTACTTATTGCTTGAAAAGAATAGTCTAGGATAAAACTAATAATATAAAATTAAGTAATTATATCCTCATATATCCAAAATCAGTGTGACCAAAGTAGTATTATCTGAAATTTTGAATTTAACATTATATATTTATGTATCATATCTACTTAATTTTGCATTTTATCATACAAATAATTCTTATTTTTTTAATCTTTAATTTTTAATTTTACATCTCTTTATTTTATATAGATAAATAGGAGGTATAGATAGATATATATCTTGAAACTTATCAATATTTTGAATAACTTTTAGTTTTTTTTTTGTTGAAATCTGATTCGTAGTTTAGTATTACATAAAATAAACAATTATTGAAATTTCCAACACAAAAGGTTAATTATTTTTTATGAATTCATCTGTACAATTTTAATTATGCTATAATTTTTCTCATGATAATTCAAATGATTTTTTTTTTTTCATTTCAAATCTTTTCTATCTATATTTTAAAAATACTCTATATGTCGGGGTCACGCTTAGGAACTAAATCTAGAATGACTTTTTGTCCTGTCGAAACGATAAAGTTGTGGAGAGGACGCGGCAAGTGCCGACATAGCGTTGGATAGTTCCACACTACTTGAGTCCTGCTCGAAAGACCTAAGCCTGTGTTTGAGCTCTATGCCTTTGCCTTAGCGTCTTTGGATCCTGCTTAGGGCCGACTTTCACTTTCGGAACGTCGACTTGCACTTGCAATATAGAATTTGCATCTTCGGCGCAAGAGCGCTCGATCAGTCAGGTTCCGAA
The DNA here is from genome assembly GCF_002878395.1 of Capsicum annuum. Lineage (NCBI taxonomy): Eukaryota > Viridiplantae > Streptophyta > Magnoliopsida > Solanales > Solanaceae > Capsicum > Capsicum annuum. The sequence goes on from NC_061111.1 coordinate 125,854,734, forward strand.
GGAAGCGTGTATGCGCTTAGCCCCCTCGCTCATGAAACGAGCCGAAACATCTCCCGATTGAGTTTCAACTATTGGTAAGGCGGTCATACTTCCTTCACCTATATTCCGAGCACATAGTCATTTAAAACTGCATGGTTTAAAATTTAGAACAGAAAAATTATTTGACCACAATTTTTGTGTACTATTAAAAAATAACAAATTAAAGGACATATAATAGCTATAATAGTAATTTTATGAAATTGATTTGAGACACATAATAAATACTAATTCTCATAGCACTTGATTAGGATAAGCTTGTGCGAGACATATTAAAATTTAGTTTAGATTTGATATAATTAGTTAATCAAAGTTAATATAATTACTTATTTTTAAAAATTACATTTAAAATTTACAAGCTATAAAATTGAATCTAATCGTCGACAACTCTAATGACACTTCAAATACTCTATATGTGAGACAAGACTATCAATTAATTTTAATTGTGGATATATATATGTATGTATGCTTAAGATGCTGAAATAGCTCATTATTGGTATTAAATCAATAATAATTCATACAATCTAAATCTTCTAATCGATAATTAAGTCAAAAAATAAAATTTAATTTATTCATTTTTTTCTTTATAAAGAGGTTTTCTTTCTTCCAAAAATTGACTATAATTTCTTACATATTTTTCATTTTAAAATACTAAACTTCTATCGACGCCATTGCAATAAAGATATTATTATCGAACAAACATAACGTAACACTTAGTGAAATTATTTTTTTTAAAATTAATATAATTAGTTGATTAAAAGCAATTAAATTTAACTATTTATTTAGATATAAATTATTGTATAGATACACTTTTATAATTATTATATTCAATTATTAATCCTTGTTCAACTAACAATAATTACATTTGCAGTAATTATTAATTAATTTAATTTAATAATAGACCATAAAAGTATTATTTCAATAAATAATGTTTGAGAGTCATAACAATTATCAAAATATTTGATCAAGATAAAACTTAAGTTTAAATGTAGTAAAATTTTATTTAAAGCGGCTATAATTATTTAATTAAAAATAATTACATTGTAATCACTAATCTATTTAAATTATATTTCAAATTTACTTGTAAGACTCGGTAAGATTGTATCAAATCAAATCAAATGATTAAAAATATAATTTAATTAGATCGGCAAATATATTACTGTGATGAAACTTAGTTTTTGATTTTATGATAAAAAAATTTAATCGCTATGTAGACACAATATAGATTTACTATTGTATTTTTGTAATCTTTTTTCAAAGAAGTTTATTCGACCTAGTTAACAACAACCTAGGAGAGTACTAACAAATTAATATTATAGTTTTTGTGCCCTTATTTTATGCCGATTTGACAACTTATGAACCATTACTTATATTTTCTATTAATATGAGCTCTAAATAAGTAATTTTATAAATTATTATGTTTGAATAAAATTTAAACTATATATTTAATTTAAATATAACTTTTAAATATTTCAATAGCAACACTCAAAATTAAAAGTACTTTAGTTATGATAGACAATGACATATTACAGAAATCAAGAAAATTATACAATTCATAAGTGTCGACCCTAATTATGAACATCGAGCATACATATGCTATATTATGAAAATCTTACACCTATACTTTTCGTAATATTATACCTATTTTTTAAACCCTTTAAAAAATTATGTATAAAACAATTTTAAAATGACAGAATAAAATAAAATATTACATTTAAATAAAATTACAAATAACTTAAGCATTCAAAGAGAAAACAAATTATTACTAATAATTGGTTTATCCTATTGAATAATTTGTATCATTTCATATCACACTCATTAGACACACAAAAAATTATTTTATAAAATAAATAAATTTTCCATTTGCTAACTTTTTATTTTAAATTATTCCCAAATTAAAAATAAAAGAAAAAAATAACAATTTAGTCTCTTTCATCGATTTCTCTCCGAATTAAAAGGTGTTGCATGAATATTTAGCCTCTTTCATCATTCGATTTTTTATTACTATTTTAGTTTTTGTTTTTTAATATTAATTTTTTTTTTACATTATTTATGTTCCATTTCCTTTCTTTTTATTTGTCAATCGTTACTTCTTGTAATTTTATGTTATGTCACGTATTTTTATTATTATTTATTTATTTATTTATTTATTTCTTCATCTAGCATAACTGATTAACTACAATACTATTTTATTATTGAATTAAAATATAATTTCATTGTTGAACAAGGTTATAGATTCATATTTTCTTTTCTTTTGAATTAAATTACGTGGGTCATACAAAATTATCGAAAAATATGAATCAATTATTTTTATAATATTAGTTATTAATATATATATATATATATATATATATATTAAAATATTTTAATAAATAATATATGTATCTTGAATATCAATTTAGTATCATTTATAAGGGTTAGTTGCTATCAAATCCGAGTCTTACTTTAGACACGGTGGACATCAACACATTATAGAAATCATAAAACTCATATAGTTCATGTGTGTCAATCTAGTTAACAACAATCCTAAAAAGTTTTCCGCTAATGTTGTGGGGGGCTTATGCTCTCGTGTTACGCCGATTTGATAACTTGCGAATTATCATTTATATATGTTATTAATACGACCTCTAATTATTAATTATATTTAAATTATTTTTTATAGTCGTGGTGTCCGAGCCAATTTGCAATAAATTTAAACTATATATTTAAATAATTTGAATAATAACAACAGTCAAAATTTCAAACACACTTTAGACATAATAGACATCGACACATTATAGAATCCGAAAAATTATACAGTTCACATCCCTAGTTAACAACAACTCGAGATATCAAGACGCATTAATGTTGTAGCCTTAGACCCTTAGGTAATACTGATTTGATAATTTGTGAATCATTACTGATAATTTTTATGAATATGTCCTTTAATTAAGAAATTTTATTAAATATTTTATTTAAATAAATTTAAATTTTATTTCAACAATTTTTAAATATAATTTCAAAATATTTCAATATCGATAGTCAAAATTCAAAATACTTTAAACATGGTAGACATCGGCATATAATAAAAATCATATAGTTCATATATTTTGATCCTACTTAACAGCAACACATGAGAGTCATGCATTGATGTTGTCGTCTTACGTTCTTATGTTACGTCGATTTTATAATTTGCAAATTATAATTTCTATTTGTTACTAATATGATCTCTAATTAAGTAATATTTTATTTAAATAAAATTTAAGCTATATATTTAGATAAATTTTAAATATAATTTAATATATTTCATTAACGGTAATCAAAATTCAAATCATTATACACATAATAGATATTGACACATTATAGAAATTGTAAAAATCACAAAATTCACATTTGTGAACCCTAGTTAACAACAACTAAAGATATCAAGACGCATTATTGTTGTAATTTTGTACCTCTATATTACGGTAATTTGATGACTTGTGAATATTACTTATATTAACTATTAATATATCCTCTAATTAAATGGTTTTAATTAATTATTATATTTTAATAAATTTGAACTATATTTAAATAATTTATATTTAAATAATTTATAAGTTTAATTTGAAAACATTTCAATAATGATAATCAAAATTCAAAATATTTTTGACATGATAAACATTGACACATTATAAAAAATCAGATTTTTCATATTTGTTGAACCTAGCTAATGTTTTAAGAAAAACACTTTTGTGATAAACTTTAGAATGAAATGACTTTTATATAATAAATAAATAAATAAATTTCTGTGATATTTAGTTAATCACTGATGACCTTTATCCAAAAATATTTTAAATAATTATGATCAATATATAATAAAATTAGTTTTAAATTTCGATTAAAAAAAGACTAAAGAGAAATTGAGGGAGAAGGACGAAAAGGGAGGGTGTGATCGGATAGAAAGTGAAATTAAGGTGGGTCTCCCATTTTAAAGTTAAATAAATATTCCTCTTTCATATTTAATGACAGTCATAATTTATTCAACATAAATTTTAGTTACATTTAACTTCTTGAATTTAGAAGATAGTAAGGATTTATTTATTTTTTTAAAGGAAAAGGTTAGTATAGTCTTTATACATTTATGACTATTTTTGGGCCAAAAAATTATGGCCAAAAATATGTACTCTAATTAAATAATTCTATTAATTATTATATTTGAATATATTTAAATTATATTTAAATATTTTTTTAATTTTTTAAGTCTAATTTGAAAATATTTCAACATTGGCAATCAAAATTCAAAATACTTTAAATATAATAAATACTGACACATCATAAATATTATATTTCTCATATTTATCAACCCTAGCTAATGTTTAAAAAAATATGGTAATCTTTAGAATTGAATGACTTTTATATAATAATAAATTTATTATTGTGATAAGTTCAAAATTAGTTAATCATAGATGAACTTCTTCTAATAATATTTTAAAGGAAGATCATTATATTAATAATCATTGATGAACTTTTCTAAAAAGTATTTAAAATAATTATGATCAATGTAGTAATAAAACTAGTTTTAAATTTTGATTTAAAAAAAAGACTAAATCGAAGATTGAGGGAGAAGGATGAAAATGCAATTGGTGAAGTTAGGTGGATCCCACATACTAAAGTTAATTTAATAATTTTCCTTCACATTTAGTGATAGTGATAACTTATCCCAAATAAATTTTAGTTGCATTTAATATTAAAAATTTGCTTTTTTTTTTATTTAAGAAAAAGGTTAGTATGGTCTTTGTATATTTATGGCCAAAAAATTATGGCCATTTAGCAGCTCCCCATTGACTTGAGAAAATATCACTTTGTTGCATTTAATTTTGGCTCCTATCCTAAAAATATTTTTTAAAATTTATTTATCTAATTTATGAAATCAAAAGCATATTCTTCTTTTTCTAACCTTAATATTAAATAACTATGTAAGCAATAATACTCAAATTAAGAATTTCAAATATTCAATACACCAAGAAAATCCTAGCCTCCTAACCCTACTAGTGACGACTATCCTGGCTACTACTATCGCTGGTGGGGTTATCTCACCGTAGGAATTCCCACCATTACCAACGAAAAACAACCCTATACCAGAATTAGTTTTAGCCTCAAACCAAAACATTTCTAATTTCTCTCATTTACTTAAACCCAAACTCAACCCTTCATTATCAGTGGTACCACCAAAACATGTGATTATGCTGCATGGTGAACCAAATATCACGTGCAAAACATCAGAAGTCAAAGCATTGATTGTTAAGAAAATTTTCAATGTGCAATTATTGGGAAGTTCTCAATGGTAAACTAAACATAAAGAAGCTAAGGAGGAATATCCTAGGATAATGTGGAAATAAAAGTGAATGCACGATCGGCGTATTAGATACGAGACATATTTTAATTAGTCTAACAAGCCTAGAAGATTATGTTCAATTGCTATCAATATTTTCATTCTATGTAAAGACAAATGACATGTATTGACAGATGAGAACCTTTAAATGGGATCTGTGGTTTTGAAACAAATATAGAAACAACTATTGGAGTGGTCTGGATCTCACTACCTGACCTTCCTTTTAACTTTTTTTCTAAGGAAGCAATTTTTCCTATAGCATTAGCAGTTGGGAAATCATTGACAGTAGACTTATTAACTAGAAATCAAGCAAGACCAAGTTGTGCGAAGGTAAAGATGGAGGTTGACTTAGTTGCTAAACTTCTGCAGAGAAGGAGGATAAATACAAAGGAGGATGTTACTGGAGAATTCAAGTCAGAGTGGATTAAGATTCAATATGACTATATTGCCAAATACTGTAAGGAATGTTGCCTTCAAGAATATGATGAAGCTATCTGTTGGACAATACATCCTGAACTGTTTGAAGAAAAGCATGAAGAGGAACAAAATGAAGGACAAACGATAGGAACAATGACAAACCAAAAAAAAGTATTAACTAGTGACAAGATAGTAGGATATAATCAGATTAAAATGGAGCTGCTGAAAAGGAGGAAAATAAATATAGAAAAGACAAATATGATCATATTGAAGGGAAAATAGATAGCAAGGATGAAAATCTATTTGATGCACTAAAAGAGGATAAAGAACCAAGTGAAGATAATAAGGATCAAGACAAACATAAAGGGAATGGGGAAAATAAAAAAAAAATCCACCAAGGAATGGATAACTAACAACTTTCACAAGAAAAACTCACCAGGAAAAGATGCATGTGACCTGCCAGAAAAGAAGAAGGAGGAAAATCAAAAGCAGAAAGAGAATAAAGAAGCAAATGAGAAGCAAATGACAACACAAAAAGTGGATAAGCAAGAACTGATGACAAGTGAGATGGTACTTTCTGAGGTTGACATTAAAATAGCACTTTCTTTAGTAGTCAAGGATAATTCCTTTCAAGGAGGAACAAAAAGTCTATCAAGAAAGGATATGGACACAGTAGACTTAGAGCAAAACATTAATAGTGTAGTTAAACTAGGATATTTATCTTCTAAGCAAATTGGGAATATAAGAGATAGTCAGGGCAAGCAAAAAAGAAAGATGGGTGGGGATAAAAAATCCACACAAGTTCAATTAAGGATTATAAGGGGTGCAACAGCTAAAAGTAATCAGTGATGAACGCTATAATTTGAAACATTAGATCAGTGAATACGTAGAAGGAATTTACTAGACTAATCAATATGTACAAGAAACACCAATTTACTTTATGGGGCTTATGAAATCTTTCCAAGATCTAAATGAACTGAAACTATATAGAAGAAGGCTAGGACTTCAATATTCAATGTCCAACTCTAATTAGAAGATATGGACTTCCATTAGATGAAATCTTTGAGTTTCAGGTAATCAAAGATGAAGACCAACAATTGAAATTGACCAATCAAGAACAAGGTGTACAAGTACTCTTAACAATGGTATATGCAAAGTGTACAAGGATGAAAAATGACAACTATGGAAATTATTGGAGGAAATAGCTTACATTGTGTAGATACCATGGCTAGTGAAAGGTTACTTCAATGTAATCTGTAATAGTAAAGAAAAATGGGAGGTTTACCTATCACAAATGCTAAAGTGAGAGATTTCAACCACTGCATAATGCATGTTTATAAAAAAATATTGGCTTTAAAGAGAGCAAGTGCACTTGATGGAATTGTAAAACAGATAAGGATTGTATTTTCAAGAGAATAGATAGGGTGTTGTGTAATGATAGGATAATCAACTCTTATCTAGTAATGGAAATAGAGCATTTGGTCAAAACTAGTTCGGACCATGCCCTATTCTTGATCACCCTTATAAACAACAATGATAGAGTGATCAAGTCATTTAGGATTCTGACCTTTTGAATTAAAGAGAAATCTTTCAAGGAAGTGGTAAGGCAAAATTGAAAGACTGACTTTGAAGGGAATCCATTTACATTATTCCAATATAAAATGAAGAAGGTAAAGAAAGTTATCACACAAAAGAGTAAAGAGACCTTTGCAAATATTTTTTAGAAGGTGGCAACCCTGGAAGATACCAGAAAGTTTATGGAGATGAAATTGAAAGAAGACCCTACAAAAGAGAACAAAGAGCATTTGCACAGGGAATAGGCAAAGTTGAGTAGATATTTACACCTAGAGGAAGAAATTTTGAAACAAAAAATAGGGACAAAATAGTTAGAAGATGGAGGAAAAACACTAGATATTTTCATGCAATAGTTAATGGGAGGAGTAGCAGACTGAGGGTGAGAAAACTTAGAATAAAGAAGGAGAATGGCTGGAAAGTCAGGAAGGAATAACAGAAGCTGTAATTGAGTTCTATACGAGACAATTCACTCAGCAGAAGGAAGTTAATGATTTTGAAATGCTTGAAGATCAACCAACTGTATTCTTTGAGGATTAAAACATGGAATTATAACAAATTCCTAAGAATAAGTTAACGATGTAGTCATGAGCCTTAATAGATGTAGTGCTTGAGGACCTGATGGTATGAAATGGGCCTTTTTTTTTTTAAGATTCATGGGATATAGTGGAAGAAGACATATACAACATAGTGAAGACTTTCTATTCTGGGGCAGAACTACCAAGATTTGTCACTCATACAAATCTAGTTCTTCTTCCTAAGAAAACAAATGTTAGTACTTTCTCTAACCTCAGACCTATATCCCTAAATAAAATTATCAACAAAATTTTTCAAGAATTATTCATGAGCGAATCAAGAGGGTGCTACCAAACATAATTTCTCCTGAACAGGAAGGATTCATTCAATAAACAAGCATAGTTGAAATTATTTTATTGGTACAGAAGATAATCGCTAAAATAAGAAAAAGAGGTAAACCTCCAATCTGGTCACTAAGCTAGATATGATGAAAGCCTATAACAGGATGAAATGGATGTTTCTGATGAAGGCGTTAAAAAAAAATAGATTTGGAGGAAGAATCATTGACATGGTGTTCCTACTGGTTAGCAATAATTGGTATTCTATCCTATTAAATAGACAACCTAAAGTCTTTTTAAGTCTTCTAGAGGAGTAAAATAAGGGGACCCTTTATCTCCTACTCTATCCATTATTGCAGCCGAAGTATTGTCAAGGGCTTTGAATAAGATAATGAGAATGACATAGTTCAAAAGATTTGGATGCTTAAGGAAAGTCCTATGATCAATCATCTTGACTTTGTAGATGATATGATTATATTATGCAAAGATGAGGTAAGAACTATACAACTCACAACCACCACTTTGGAGAGATAAAAAAAGGTATCAGGATAGAAAAATAAACAAACAAAAATGTTATCTACTTGCATCACAGTTTAGAAGAGGGTGTTGTGATTTTGACAGAAGTGGCAACAGGAATACTAAGAAAGGATTTTCATTTACCTATTTGGGATGTCCTATTTTTTATAAGAGGAAACAGAAAGAATATTATCAGTAGATAATTCAAAAAATAGGAGCAAAACTATAGATATGGAAAGGGAAACTATTATCATATGGGGGTAGAGTTGTCTTAATCAAATATGCATTGCAAATCATTCCAATACATTATTTATCAGTCATGAACTCACCACTTAATGCATTCAATCACATACATAAGATGATAGCTCAGTTTTTTTGGAGTAGTTGCATAAGAGGGAGAGAAAGCGACCAGATGAAAAAATTTAGGTTTACCTGAAGTAAAAAAGAGGTTTGGGATTTAGATGGTTGCAAGATGTATCCATGACATTGTTTTGTAAATTTTTGTATAATTTCAAGACCAAATCTTTAAATCGGTATGAATATATGAATAATAAATACCGCAAACAGATAAGACCTAATTAGGTAATTTGGAAGACAGAAAATAATAGAACTTAGGAATGGAAAAAGATGCTCCAAACAAGGGATTTAATAGAACACCAAATTGGGTAAAAGCTAAGGGAAGAATTGTCATGCCCTATTTTCTCCAAGGTCAAACAAAACATGACTCGTTGACTCTAAGAAGAATTAAAATTTATGCACTGAGTCGCCACCTAATTATTTTTTAAGGAAAATAAGGAAACCTATTGAATTATTAATATGTACGATTTATGTTTCAGTTTGCGAAAACTAGTTGAAATTCTAGGTAAGTGTTCAAATTATCCCGAAGGGAAGGGGTTAGACACTTTTCAGGATCCACAAATGTGATACCCGACTAGACTAAATTTATCAAAGAGGAGGAGGTATATTTAAAATAATGTAAAATGTGTATGTATCAAGTATAAAATAATTCTTTTGAAAAAAAGTATAAATGTTTTAAAACTATGTAAAGGTATATGTATATTAAATATATAAATAAAACATATTGTTATAAAAACATGTAAAAGATATGTATAAACATGTATAAATACATGTGAAAAGGAAAGTATTTTATGATGTGTGAAAAGAAATGTATTTTGATGTGCCATGAAAAGAAAAAGTATTTACAAGTAATATTTTTTATTTGATTAAAATTACGGAAAAAGATAAAATTTATTTGAGAAGAAAAGATTACATAATATGTGAATTACTTGATTAAATTAATTCTTTTATGTAAGTGTATTAAAATAATATATATATTTTATCGTAAAAAAATATAAAAAAAAAGTATATTAGTATATGTATCTAAAGAAAAGCTAAAATTAAATAAAGAAAAACTTGTTCTGAAAAAAAGACTACGTAATATTTTTTAGTGTAAAAATTATAAATTATCTGATTAAATAATCTAAGTCAATCTAATATTTTTATATAAATATTAACTGCCTAAATTTGCCTAAACGCGTGGTGAAGATTGCGTAAATAAAAATATCCCGCCCAACACCCCAAAAACAAAATTTTCACTATGATTAACATTTGTATAAGTGTAAGAATATGAAAAATATAAACACACAATTTAAAGTCTTCTTTGAATGTCATCCTGATAAGTATTCTCAATAACCTAGATAAACACTTGTAATAAAACTGTTAATAACAAATAAATAGTAATCAAAATAAATTAAAAGTATATGTGCATATACATATTTTAAAATATAATTTTTTTGTTAAAAAAGTGGGCTCAGATAAAGTATTGAAATATTATAAAGATTTCGTCATCACCCGAGAATATATATTTTTTAATGTATTTGTATATGTAAAATCCGTCTTTTATTTGTGAAGGCCTAAAAAATCAACGGATATTTTCTTCATCGGCCAAGTGTCGGTCCTTAATATAAAATAATAACATTTATAAAATAAAGTCTGTCTTTTGTAATGGGGTGGCCTCAAATATTCAGACGAAGAGATAATTTCATTGTCCATGTGTCTATTTATATAAAATAAATAACTTGAAAAGTAAAAATCCTTCTACTGTATTGGGGTGACCTCAAATATTCAGACGGAGAGATAATTTCATTGGCCGAAAATATAGTATTTGTTCGTTATCAGTGATAAATGTATAAAAGTAGTAAAAGAGACATAATCAGTCCAAAAATAACACCAACACCATGAGCAAGTATAATAGTTGTGAAAAAATATCGAGACATACAACCACTGCACAGACACAACTAAATTACTTTGAGAAAATCCAATAATCCAACCAATAACATCATGAGCAACAGTGAAAAATAAAGAGCATGTCATCGAGTTCCACCAAGAAGAACGTAAAAATAATAAAGTTAATAGGATCTTTAATATTTTCAACCTAATCTAACAATGTAAAATCAAAATCCAATTAAAGTGGCCAAGTAACCACCAAATCGGTAGCAATGTAAAAAATAGAGAGGGACGAGTAGCGCCGCTTCCGCGGCACTTGCCGGAGCAAAAAATAATACAACTGGATCTGGCCCCTTTTTAATGGGGCAGCGTCGGAGTGATTTGGTGACGGGGAATGGGGACGAAGGAGTCGGGGTCACCGGCGTTGGTCATGGCTGTTGGCGGTGGTTTTTGAGAGAAAAGGGAGAGAAAAAAAGAGAGAGAGAGGAAGGTGCGATGGATGTGGAATTTCGTTGGAGTTGTCCAGTTTGTTGGGGCGAAGGGAAAAAAGGGGGAAGGGATGTGGCCGGTTAGTGGGCTGGCGGCAGAGGTTCGCCGACCATGGCTACTTGGCAACAGTGAGGGGGAAAGAGTGAATTAAGAGAGGGAGAGAGGCTTGAGTTATGTGAGAGGGAGAGGGAAAGCTGATGTGCGTGCTTTTGTTTATGTGTTTATGCATGTGTTTGTGTGTGTATAGTGTGGTTTTCCTTATTGCAAGGGAGAAAATATGGCTGTCCCTTTTTTGTGCAAGTTTGTCTCTCCTTTTTTTTCTATTTTGTGTTATACTGTGTTAAAATAATTAATCCAATTCAGTGTTTGTGGATCATAAAAATACAAAAAATTAATTTTTGATTACGAAAAAAATATAAAGAATGTTAAAAATATTAAAAAATATAATTAATTTAAAAATATTATAAAAATATGATGTAATATCGTGTACGTGTGTATTTTATGTATTTATTGTGTGTATTTATGTTGGGTATTTAAAAAGAAAAAATAATAATAAAAATAAATAAATATCAAAACTACTTTCTTTCCAACATATCCCTTAAATTATGAATTGTAGGTGAAGAAAAAGTCAAGTGTCATAATGATGACGAGACTTTGACTTGACTGATTTGTTGCTCTATGTATTAAAATAATTGACTCAACTCAACTTTTACGGATTGTAATAAATATATAAAAATACAGGTATTGATATGTAATTATAGAAAAAATATAAAGAATATCAAAATTATTAAAATGTAATTAATTTAAAAATACTGTAAAAATATGACGCCATGTCGTGCACGTGTGCAGATGATTGTAAAATATTAAGAATGATAATGAATTGATAAAAATCTTAAAAAAATTTCTAATAAATTATAAAAATAAAAATATGACAACAAATTGATTAAAATGCTAAAGTAAGGATGATTATCAACAATTTGTCAAACAATTATAAAAAAATATGAAAAATTATATTTAGTGCCCTTTAGCGATCAGGAAGCCTGAAGACGTTAATTTATGTACAGAGAGCAAAAATTGGGTGTCAACAGTTGTCCTTTTTCATTTGAGGACGATGTAGAAGTCTTCAAATAAAAACGTTGACGTGTAGCTAATTTTGGTCGACAAAAATGATGGATATTTTTTTTGTTTTTGAAGAAAAATTTGACCAAACTATAATTTAGAGTTGCCTACATACCTCGAGCTGTATGAAGATCAGGTAGGGTGTAGTTCAAAAGAGTAGGCAATTTGTTTCTTGACTTATTGTTGGAAGCGAGTGATCATGTAGATGATTATCGAGAGGAGTATTGTTTGGGAATGAAAGTGTTCACATATTCCCTAGGTAACTTTTGAAATTGCCCAGTATCGAGCTGTGAGATGCTGGGGATGCAAAATTGTGTACTTACTAGGGAGAAAAAAATGATTGTGTGGTTGTGATGTCCAAACTCTGCATAGAGCTTCCTACATGTCTCGAGTGTCATGAGAATCAGGTCAATGTAGTTTGAAATGAGAAAAATAGAAAATTTTAGGGCTGTTCTCAAAATTTGCCCCAGTGTATAATAAGTGGACTTTACAAAAATATGTTATTGTTATGAATGCACTTTTTGTTAAAAATATGCATGATGTCTCCGATTGTCTACGGATAATTGAGGATGAATGACACCTTTGATTGTTTACGGAGACTTGGGATAAATATTACCTCCGATTATTTACGAAGACTTATGTGATGAATGAAAGATGTTCTCGATTATCTATGAAGACTTGATGCATAACATCTCTAATTGTCTATGGAAACTGATATTGATTGTCATCTCCGATTGTTTATGGAGATTGATGTTGAATGATGATGTCTTCAATTACATATGAAGACTTGGTGACATCTCTAATTGTCTATAGAGACTAACATGATGAGTAATGTTGTCTTTGATTATCTATAAAGACTTGATGCTTGAAACCTTCAATTGTCTATGGAGGCTAGTATTGATTGTCATATCCGATTATCAACAGAGACCGATGTTGAATGAGGATGTCTTCGATTGTGTACGAAGACTTTGATGCATGGCACCTCCAATTGTCTATGGAGGTTGGTGTGGATTGTTGTCTCTGATTGTCTACGGAGACTTAAGTGATGTCTTTGATTGTTTACAAAGACATATGCATGACATCTCCAATTGTCTATGGAGGCTGATGTTGATTGTTGTATCCGATTATCTACGGAGTCTGTGATGAAGGATGATGTCTTTGATTATTTACGAAGACTTGATGCATGACATTTCCAATTATCTATGGAGATTGATGTTGATAATTGTCTCTGATTGTCTACAGAGACTGTTGTGACGTCTTCGATTATTTATGATGACAGATGTATGACACCTCCAATTATCTATGGATGCTAATGTGATGAATGGTGTCTTCGATGGTCTAAGAAGACTTGATGACATCTCCAATTGTCTATGAAGATGGATGCTGAATGATGGTGTCTTTGATTATCTACAACGACTGTGTGATGAACGATTTCTTCGATTATATACGAAGACCTAATGACATCTCCAATTGTTTATGGAGATGGATGTTGATTGTGGTAAAGTCCTCTAGTTATTTTGGTATAGGATATCTCTGATTGTCTATGGAGACTGATGTTAATGGTCATCCTTAATTGTCTATGAGGTCTAAGGTAATCAACTGGTGAGATAATTGAAGTCTAATGGTCTCTCGACTGGTGGAATAAATGGAAGTTAATAGCCTCTCGACTGGCGGGGCTATTGTAAAAGTTCTGAGAACACTTGATAGAAAAGCAAAATATCTGTATTTGAAGGTGGTAGCTTTGAAAAAGAAGGTCAATTGTCTGTATTAGGAGGTGGGTGTCTTGCATGTGAAGTGTAATGCATGTATGTGAAGGCATGTGTTTGAAAGGAAAGGAAATTAGTTTTGTATTTTCTTTGTAAAAAATATGTTGAAAGGTGAAAATTGCTGAAGATTGAATTGTATTTTTTTTGTAAGGAATGTTAAGAGGTGAAAATGCAGAAGAAGGTTAGGTATTTTTACTGTAAGAATTGTGAAAAGGTGAAAATGTAAAAAAATATTTGTATTTTCTTTGTGAGGAATGTTAAAAGGTGAAGATTGTATAAGATTGTTTTGTACTTTTTGTAAGAAATATGAAAAAATGCAGAAATTATTTTGTGTTTTCTTTGTAAGAAACGTTGAAAAGTGACAATGTAGAAATTATTTTATATTTTCTTTGTGAGAAATGAAGCATGAAGAAGGCAGAAAATTATTTTATGTTTTTTCTTTGTGAGAAATGATAGAGAGTGAAGAAGGCATAATCGTATCTTGACTTTAGTTGGTACCAACTATTAGTAGTATGTATAAGAATTCCCCCATCTCTTTTAGCTAATCGAGATTGACTTCAGGGTAACTCATATAGTTTCAAGTGGTACCTTAGACATACCTAAGTATCGACAAGATTTGTTCATCTCGCTTCAAACAAAGGTTTTGAATTATGCCTATTCTCATGTTTCAAGTGCGCCCTCTAGAAATAATGTCTCTTTTTTCACACTTATTTGAGTATATTTTTGAATTTGGAGACGTCCAGATATATACACTCACACTCAGAAAGAAGTTCAATGCATGCAATCGTGACACCATAGGCTTAGCCTTCATGTAAGTATCCACTCATGTGAGAACACTTAAAGTAGGATCTTGTAGGACTTGTTATTGGCTTGTAACGTAGGCTTGGGGACGGGTAGGATGATATTTGGGATGAAACTGGTTAATGCCTCGATGAGCGTTGAACTGTATCTGTGCTTTTGACATTTGTTGCGCTTTGATGATCGATATTCTTTGCCCCCTATTTTGTATTTGTTTCGACTTCTTTTGAATCTTATATTCTAGTTTTTCCCTTTTTCGATATAATTTTCTTCCCCTTTATCTTTTTGGGGGATGATGATTCCCCACCTTTATCAGAGTTATCTTTTTTTTTTTCATTGTGAGGGTTCTTGCTCCTTTATTCATTGAAGTCATCTTTTATTTTTGTTCTTCTGGGGATATACGTCCTTTGCCTTTGACAACTTAGATCTTGAATTTTCGCTCGCAATTTGCACGTATTTAGTGCACTCAAGGGGGTGGGCCAAAAGAGGGATAGTGCATGTAAGCACTCAAAAGGTATAGGATCAGATGTGGTTATCCAAAGAAAAGGTTTCAGGATCAAAGAAGGGAATGCCAAGGATTGAGGTCATTTGGTGGGCTGTGAAAGGCACAATCGGGTCAAAGAAGACCTACAATCCTTTCCCAAACTAAGTATAACTCATAATTTTGCCTCAACATACATTCAGGCCAAGTTTTGGATCAACGATGCAATGCAGTGAACTAGTCTAAAGCTCACCACACAATGCACTTGAAAAGATGAGGTCGGTTTCGTTTTTGTCTTAGATGTATGCAAGAGAATTTTTGAGTGTTAGTCAGGTTTGATAAAAAGGTACCAAAATAATATCTGGTTTACAATGAAGTCAGTCCTCTCCATCATACCAATTTTGTTTCTCATGCACACTCCTAACTGTGTTGGTACCAACCAAATCAAAATTCTGAAGTTTTATTTATTTGAGAAAAAGAATGGGACCGAACCCGAATGAGGGTCGCCTACGTATCTTGAGAAAACAAAAATCAGGTCTCTGTAGTTTAGGCAAATTTGTAAATTTATATGTCTCATGTATGATTGTAAAAAAAAATGATGGTCATCTATGAAAATAATGTGAAAAAAAATAAGGAAAGAGTTGCTTTTAGCATCAAAATTATTCCGATCAGATGATTGAGAGGATGGGTATCAAGCATGAGGAGAGCTTTGACACAACTTCGATATGCAAACATTATTTAGCCACAGTTGGCAGGATTAGTATGAATGAAAGAATATCGAACCCTTGCTTTAAAAGTGGGGATCGACACATTGTAAATTTAATAGTTTATGATGTTCAAAAGAAGAAGCTAGGTGTTCTCGGATCAAAATCGGGTGAGGATTTGGAGGTAGATCTGCTAGGCACTAATGTTATTGAAAATTTGCCTCTTGAAGAGTTTTGGAGAACGTCTTTGAACTATTTTAAAAAATTTGCCCTAGTTGAATTACAGAGAAATTATTCTAAACTAGTGAAGAGACCGAACCCTAATGCAGGGTTGCCTACGTATCTTGTCAGGACAAGAATCAGGTCAAAACGTAGTTCAAACTTATCTGTGAGTTTGTACATGGTGTGACCTATTTTTAGAAAGATTTTTTTTAAATGGCTGAGAGTAGGACTGAATGATTGCAAGAAGGTGCACTAACCTAAATGCACCGACTCTGAAATTATGGAATTCAAAGAAGGTTTGGGGGAGTGTAAGACACCCCCCGTGTGAACCACAGTGTGTGAAGTGTACGGCCAAAGACTCGATTGAATTGTGATTTATGATCAAATGAAGTAAAGAATAATGTGTAACCATTTTTACAATGTGCTGATACAATGTATTAAACAAATAATAAATAATAGAAAAATTGATAAGGCAGCAAAATCAATTTGCGAAAATAATGTAAAGGATTTATGAAAAAATCTACACAATTTGCAATGTGAAGCAGATAAAGAATCAAATAATTAATATAAACAAAAAATATCAAAAAATACCTCTCTCAATTGAAAAATTAAGTCTATCATGGTTAGAACCAGCCGTTACTCCTCAACAGAGTCGCCGTTCTATCATGCCCTATTTTCGCCAAGGTCAAACAAATCATGACTCGTTCACTCTAAAAAGAATTAAAATTTATACACAGATTTGCCACCTAATTTTAAAGGAAAATAAGGAAACCTATTGAATTATTAATATGTACGATTTCTGTTTCAGTCTGCGAAAACCAGTTGAGATTCTAGGTAAGGGTTCAAATTATCCCGAAGGGAAGGAGTTAGGTACCCTTCAAGATCCACAAATATGGTACTCGACTAGACTAAATTTATCAAAGAAGAGGAGGTATAGTTAAAATAATGTGAAAAGTGTATGTATCAAGTATAAAATAATTCTTTTGAAAAGAAGTATAAATATTTTAAAACAATGTAAAGGTATATGTATATTAAATATATAAATAAAATATATTGTTATAAAAACATGTAAAAGATATGTATAAAATTGTATAAATACATGTGAGAAGAAAAGTATTTTATAATGTGTAAAAATAAATGTATTTTGATGTGTCATGAAAAGAAAAAATATTTACAAGTAATATTTTTATCTAATTAAAATTACGGAAAAAGATAAAATTTATTTGAGAAGAAAAGATTACATAGTATGTGAATTACTTGATTAACTTAATTCTTTTATGTAAGTGTATTAAAATAATATACATATTTTATAGTAAAAAAATATAAATAAAAGTATATTAGTATATGTTGTCGCGTCCCATTTTCTTTGCGGAAAGCGAGATTCGATGTGACAACTCTTTTTGGGATTGTTTGAAGGTGAGTATGAAGAGTCGCCGCCTAACGAATTAAGGTGCGTTAGGGAACCGGTATAGGCTAATATGAACCTATTTGTTGTTTTGTCTTAGTTCACCAGAGATTCGGGTAAGGGTTAAAATTACCTCAAAAGTAAGGTGTTAGGCACTATAATACCCCAATCATTTCTTAAGCCTAAATTCACCTTTTGAGTGAATATGGAAGACTTCTAAAGGGATTGATGTTTATACCATGTTTTATTTATCTAATTTCTACTTTTTGCCAAGTAGAGCATTGAATAAGCTTTCCATCGATACCAAATTCACCCAAATCTGACACTCAGGTGAAGAGTTAGAGCCATTTTAGTGAGACAGTGTGCGACCTAGCACTTTAGCGCGGCGCGGAGCCAGCCAAAATGGTAATTGTCATTTTTCAGTGAGCCACCATGTATTAACGCATCGTGCCAAGGGTTAATTTTAGGATTGTCAAATTCCAGTGCACCACCGTGATTCCACCGTGTCGCGGTGTCCTTTCAGGTTACGACCAAGGTGGCAAATACGACTTTACTGCGTCGTGCCACTGAGCAGTTTCCCAATTGTCCAATTCTA
Organism: Capsicum annuum; assembly: GCF_002878395.1. Taxonomy (NCBI): domain Eukaryota; kingdom Viridiplantae; phylum Streptophyta; class Magnoliopsida; order Solanales; family Solanaceae; genus Capsicum; species Capsicum annuum. The sequence goes on from NC_061111.1 coordinate 125,873,287, forward strand.
GTGAAGGACCGCGATCCTGGCATATCGCGCCAGGGCTAAAAATCGGGCTCCAGTTCTACAATTTGTTCAAGGGTATTTTGGTCTTTTCTACCTGTCCTTACCGTTTATATATATACAAGTTAGGGAGAAAATCCTCATTTCCTCTTCCATCTTCTCCAAAATTCTAGGGTTTCTCTCCAAAATTTAATCCAATTCTTGTCTAAACATCTTAACATCAAGCCATGATTTTCACAAATTTGTTCAAGATTTAAAACTTCCAAGTCAAGAACATTAAGATCTCTAACTCAAGAAGTGGGAAAAGAAGTCTATAGCAAGTTTATTCATCCCTAATAATAGTCAAGGTATGTGGGGCTTGAACAAGAATATCCTTACATTCTTGTGCCCAAAAAATTGAGTTTTACTATTGGAATTTCATGATCCTTGCAAGTGGGTTTACACCAAATTTCTTTATAGATGATTTATGAGATTTGCGTTGAATAAGTGTGATATGTATGATTATTTTACCATCATGTTTCTTAAATTGAGAATTTATGCCATGGGTTGTATATTGTCATTTTTATTAATGATTTCTAAGCGATTTAAAACAAGTGTTATGAGCTATGCTTTTTCTGTGAGAAGTTTGAGTATTGAATATATTTATTGATATTGAGCTTGAGAGTCAAGAATGAGTCCTATGAAGTTTTCTCGAAGATTTTGATACTTGATATGATTTGATAAGCAAGTGTACTTGATGTTTGGAAAGACTGTTTTGAGTTTGAGTCGAGTTAGGAATCCACAAGCTGTTTATGATTTACAGATGAGATATATTTATGATTTGGTCTTTATGATAGACCCTTGAGTTGATTAAGGTAGATTTTATAACACGTTTTGAGCTGAGTCTGGGAGGAGTATTTAGCATCGAGTGGGAAGTATGGGTTCAAAACATCCTACTTCCCCAGAACTATGTGCCACCGTAGGATTGAAATTTGAGGGCCAAATAGCTGAGTTTGTGATCACAGAGATGAGTTTAAGGTTATACTCCCTGACAAGAGTATAGCGCTCCCGCTAATGTAGGGTTCCTTCCTAAGGAGGGCAAAATGTTGGACTCCATCCGGCTTACATAATTTATGTCGGTTATAAGAAACTCCTAAGTCCATAATAGTCTAAGTTTCTTGAGTTACCGAGTCACTCTAAGTCATAAGTTAAAGAGTTTGAGCTGAGTCCAATGATTTATGAGATTTGTGAAGCATGTGTTATTATCGATGATTTATGAAAATTATATTTCAGGAAATTCAAGCGAAGAGAGTCATTATTGTCAGCATGCATGACTTTATTTTACATTTATGGTATTGTTTAAAAGTGTTGCATACACCCCCACATACTCAGTACAATCCCTAGTTTCCCATACTCTTCAATGTTTTACATTTTCTCGTGATGTAGGTTCAGGTGCTCAATCGCTGTAACGACAGTGATCTTTGAGTACCTCTATCTACATTCTTACAGTTGGTGAGTACTCATGGTTCGAGGACCTACGTCCCTGATTTTTGCCTTGATAGTAGATGGTTGTTTCTTTTTAGTTCAGGCGAGTCAGTTGGGGATCTGTCCCAATGGCTCCTCAGTGTTTTGTAGTAAAGGCTTTGTAAGACTAGACTACCAGTATGTACAAAACTATCAGTATTTTATTTGTACATGAAAGTATTTCTTTATATCACAATATGCTCATGATATGATTATTCTTCCCTATTTTAAAATGATTAGTGTTATAGTGAGTTTTGAAAGTGATGGCAGGCTTAGAGGGTTATCTTGAGGCCACGTGTGGCCTTAAGCACCGTGTGACATATCGGGATAGGTTCTTAAGGTGTTACAAGCTTGGTATTAGAGCCTAAGGTTTGAAGAGTCCTAGGGAGTTTGACGAGCCGCGTTACGTGGAGTCTTGATCATCGATGTGTAGCGTATCACATCTATGAGCAAGAGTCTACGGGGCATTTTAGGAAAAGTTTCTTTCTTTCAAAAGTCTATCATCCCTACAACTATTTCTCTCTGTTATTAATTCGTACTCTATTATGACAGAAAATACCTTCTCATAGAGCTCGCAAAAACAACGAACGACTTTAACCCATTAATCCTTTAGGTGAGATGGTGTCCCATGCTAAATTCTGGGCAGCTTTTCAAGCGCTATCCCAGGCGATTACTGCCAATGCTCAGGCCTATGTTCAGGCCACAGTTCCACCTCCGTAGGAAGGTAATTCAGCAGCAGCTCAGGTTTGTGATTTTATGCGGATGAATCCGCCAGAGTTTTATGGGTCAAAGATAGGCGAGGACCCACAAATATATCTTGATGAGGTGAAAAAGATCACCCAAATTATGCTTGTAATGGATAAAGAAAGTGTGGAGCTAGATTCCTATCGCTTGAAAGATGTTGCTTATGATTGGGTGGAGATGTCGAGGAAGACTAGAGGAGAGAATGCCGCTCCCATGACTTGGTAGTTATTCTAGGACGTGTTCTTAGATAGATTCTTTCCCTCGGAGTTGAGGGAAGCAAAATTAAAATAATTTATGAACTTGAGACAGGGCGCCCCATGACAGTTAAGGAGTTTTATCATAAGTTCAACTAGTTATCTAAGTATGCTCCCAGAATGATGGCTGATTCTAGAACTAGTATGAGTAAGTTTTTGGCTAGTGGTATCTGGTTATGTTGTGAAAGAGTGTAGATCCACTATGCTTAATAGGGATACAGACCTTTCAAGACTAATGATTCATGTTCAGCAAATTAAAGCGGACAAGATAAAGGAGAGATATAGAGTAAGGGAAAATAAGAGAGTTAGATTAAAGCAGCAGGGGTATGGTCAGAGTAGATTTTTTGAAGGAAATTGCCCTCAGTCCCAGAACCGTTCACTTGTGCCAGTGCCTTTGTCAACCAGTGCTCCCGTATTTAGAATTAGGTAGGAGTAGGGTAATAGGCCTACTATGTCCAGGTCCCAGGACAGTGTGAGTAACAGACCTCGTCCTCGCCCATGTTTGAAGTGCGATAGGGACCATCCTGGTGAGTGCTTAGTCGATCGGAGGGGTTATTTTGGTTGAGGTAAGTTGGGCCACAGATTCAGGAATTGACCATACGCTAGACAGGTGAGTCATGATGTTCGTTCCCAAAGTCAGGTATAAATGGTTAATGCCAAAGTTTCTTTTATGCCATACCACCCCACCAGGAGTATGAGGATTCACCAGATATTATTATTGGTATGCTCTGTGTATTTCATTTCGATGTATATGTATTGATGGACCTTGGGTCAAATCTTTGTTATGTGACTCCGTTGGTGGCTGTGAATTTTGAATTTAGTGCTGAAAAGATTCCTGAGCCTATCCTAGTTTCTACCCTAGTAGGTGAATCTGTTTTTGCTAAATAAATGTATAAGAAATGTCCTATCACTCTCCTTCACAGAGTCTTATTTATAGACCTGATTGAACTAGACATGTTCGATTTTGACATTATTCTGGGTATGGATTGGCTTCACTCTTGTTATGCTTTTATAAACTGTCGTACCCGTGTAGTCAAGTTTCAGTTTCCCAATGAGCCAGTCTTTGAGTGGTCTGGAAATTCTGTATCCCCTAAGAGTTGTTTCATATCTTACCTTAAATCCAAAAAATTGATATCCAAGGGTTACATCTATCATTTGGTTCGAGTTAAAGACACAAAGTTTGAGACTCCGACTATTCTGTCTATTAGTGTTGTCAATGAGTTTCTTGATGTTTTCTCGGAAGATCTCCCAGGGGCACCTCCGATAGAGAGATAGAATTTAGGATTGATTTTTTTCCCGACATACAGCCTATTTCTATTCCTCCGTATCGCATGGACCTCGTAGAACTTAAGGAGTTGAAAGAACAACTCAAAGATATTCCTGATAAGGGTTTTATAAGGCCCAGTGTGTCTCCCTGGGACGGACCCATTCTATTCATGTGAAAGAAAGATGGTTCATTGCATATGTACATTGACTAGTGTCAGCTCAACAAGGTCACAGTCAAGAACAAGTACCCTCTTCCAAGAATTGATGACCTGTTTGATCAGCTGCAAGGCGCTAGTTATTTTTCGAAAATAGATTTGAGATCTGGTTATCACCAACTTAAAGTCAGAGAGTGTGATATTCCAAGGACAGCTTTTCACACCTGTTATGGTCATTTTGAATTCCTGGTCATGTCCTTCGGGCTAACTAATGCCCCAGCAGCTTTTATGGACCTCATAAATCGGGTGTTCAGAAAGTACTTGGATATGTTTGTTATTGTATTGATAGATGATATCCTTGTATACTCCCAAAATGGAAATGACTATGCTGATCATCTCCGAATTATCTTGCAGACCCTTATAGATCATCAGTTATTTGCCAAATTTAGCAAATTTGAATTTGGTTAAGGTCAGTTGCCTTTCTGGGTTATATTATTTGTTTTGAACATATTCGAGTTGATCCTTAAAAGGTAGAAGCTGTGAAAAATTGGCCTAGACATATTTCCTCAGCTTACATTTGGAGTTTCTTGGGTTTACCTAGTTACATCATCGTTTTGTTGAAAGTTTCTCCTCCATTACTGCTCCTTTGACCAGGTTAACCCAAAAGAAAGTTAAATTCCAGTAGTCAGATTCTTGCGAGAAGATTTTTCAGGAGTTGAAGACTCGACTTACTTCAGCCCCTGTGATGACCTTGCCTAATAGTGTAGATGATTTTGTGGTGTATTATGATGCCTCGAGAGTTGGTTTGGGTTGTGTATTGATGCAGAAGGGTAAGGTTATAACCTATCCCACCTAACAGTTGAAACCTCATAAGAAAATTATCCGACCCATGATTTTGAGCTAGCTGCAGTAGTTTTTGCCTTAAAAATTTGGAGACATTACTTGTACGGTGTTTATGTTGATGTCTTTATGGATCATAAGAGTTTGCAATATGTGTTCACTCAGAGAGAGTTGAACCTGCGGTAGAGATGAAGGTTAGAATTATTGAAGGACTATGATATGAGCGTGTTGTATCACCCGGGCAAGGCCAATGTAGTGTCAAATGCCCGTAGCAGATCGTCCATGGGTAGTGTAGCGCATCTAGAGAAAGATAAGAAGGAGTTAGCCCACGAAGTGCATCATTTGGATAGTTTGGGTGTTAGATTGCTTGATTAAGCTGAGGGTAATGTTTGGGTTCAAAGTAGTTCCGAATCTTCTCTAGTTTCAAAAGTTAAGGAGAAACAGGATATGGATTCTCGTTTGGTCGAACTGAAAGAGTAGTTAAAGACCAAAAGGTGGAGGTTTTCTCCCAAGAGGGAGATAGTGTATTGAGTCTTCAAAATAGGTTGTGTGTTCTTGATGTTGATCATTTGAGATAGAGGATTATGGATGAGGCGCATGGTGTATGGTATTCTATTCATCTCGGTGCTACCAAGATGTACCATAATTTGCGGTAAATTTATTGGTGAAATGGTATGAAAGAGGATATAGCAAAGTTTGTAGAGGAGTGTACAACTTGCTAGCAGGTGAAGATAGAGCACCAGAGACCCGGTGGTATGATGTAAGAATTTGGCATTCCTACTTGGAAGTGGGAGAAATTGAATATGGATTTAATGATCGGTTTACCTCTCTCTCATCATCATCATGATTCTATATGGGTCATGGTAAATAGGTTGACTAAGTCAGCACATTTCCTGCCAGTACATATATCTTTTACCGTTGAGGACTATGCTAAGCTGTACATCCGAGAATTAGTTAGGTTGCATGGAGTTCTGTTGTCTATTATCTCCAATAGAGGTACTCAATTTACTTTTCAATTTTTTAGAGCTTTTCAGAAGGGTCTTGGCACCCAAGTTCGTCTTAGCTCCACTTTTCATCCGCAGATAGACGATCAGGCTGAGAGGACTATCCAGACTTTGAAGGATATGTTGAGGGCATGCGTTCTTGATTTCAAAGAAAGTTGGGATGAGCATTTGCCATTGGTTGAATTTGCTTATAACAACAGTTTTCATGCTAGCATTGGAATAGATCTATTTGAGCCTTTATATGAAAGGCGATGCAGATCACCCATAGGTTGGTTTGAAGTGGGTGAAGCTACTGCAATTGGACCTGATGCTGTGTTCAAGGCTATGGAGAAATTTAAGTTGATTCGGGAGAGGTTGAAGGCAGTCCAGAGTCGTCAGAAGTCGTATGCAGATGTGAGAAGAAGAGCTCTTGAGTTTGAGGTTGATGATTTGGTGTACTTGAAGATTTCACCCATAAAAGGGGTGAAAAGATTTGGAAAGAAAGTAAAGCTTAGTCCCCGATATTTTGGCCCTTATAGAGTTTTGAATCGGGTTGGGAAAGCAGCTTATGAGATTGAGTTGCCCGCAGAGTTGTCAGCTGTCCATCCTATCTTTCATGTTTCTATGCTCAAGAACCATATTAGTGAATCTGTTGTGGTTGATCCATCGGAGAGCTTAGATGTTTGGGATAGTCTTTCTTATGATGAAGTTCCGGTCGAGATCCTAGATTATCAAGTCCGTAGACTAAGGAACAAGGAAGTTTCTTTGGTTAAAGTTCTGTGGATAAATCAATCAATAGAGGGTGCTACTTGGGAAGCAGAAGCAGATATATGAGTTAAGTATCCTCATCTCTTCTCTACAAGTTCAAATCAAGATGAAGGTATCATTCTTCCTTAATTCAGTTTCCTACTAATCCAGCGTATTCAGTTGTATAGATATCCATTCTATGATTCGTGCATTCTATGAAGTACTAAAAAATCTAGACTGATGTAAGTCGGTTGAGCAAATGGTTCCTATAAAATATTTCTAGTTTACTCTTTGATCTTGAGCCTAACTAGCAACATTCGAGGACGAATGTTTCCAAGGGGGAGATATTGTGAAACCTCGATCATTTCTTCAGCCTAAATTCGGCTTTTGAGTGAATATAGATGACTTCCAAAGTGATTTATATTTATACTATGTTGTATTTCTCTAATTTCTACTTTTTTCCATGTAGAGCAATAAATAAACTTTCTATCGATACCAAATTTGCCAAAATCCAACACTCGGGTGAAGAGTTAGAGCCATTTTAGTGAGATAGTGTGCCACTTGGCACTTTAGCGTGTCGCGTAGCTAGCCAAAATGGAAGTTATCATTTTCCAGTAAGCCTCCGTGATATTGACGCGATGCGCCAAGGCTCAGTTTTAGGATTGTCAAATTCCAGTGCACCAGCGTGATTCCACCGCATCGTGGTGCCTTTCCAGGTCACGACCAAGGTGGAAAATGCGAATTCACCGCATCGCGCCACTAAGAATTTTCCCAATTGTCCAATTCCAGTGAAGGACTGCGATCCTAGTGCGTCGCACCAGGGCTAAAAATCGGGCTCCAGTTCTAAAATTTGCTCAAGGGTATTTTGGTCTTTTTGACCCGTCCTTACCCTTTATATATATACAAGTGAGGGAGAAAATTCTCATTTTCTCTTCCATCTTCTCCAAAATTTTAGGGTTTCTCTCCAAAATTCAATCTAATTCTTGTCTAAACATCTCAACATCAAGCCATGGTTTTCACAACTTAGTTCAAGATTTAAAACTTCCAAGTCAAGAACATTAAGATCTCTAACTCAAGAAGTGGGAAAAGAAGTCTATAGCAAGTTTATTCATCCCTGATAATAATCAAGGTATGTGGGTCTTGAACAAGAATATCCTTTCATTCTTGTGCCCAAAGAATTGATTTTTACTATTGGGATTTCATGATCCTTGCAAGTGGGTTTACACCCAAATTTTTTATAGATGATTTACAAGATTTGAGTTGAATAAGTTTGATATTTATGATTATTTTACCATCACGTTTCTTAAATTGAGAATTTATGCCATGAGTTGTATATTGTCATTTTGTATTAATGATTTCTAAGCGATTTAAGACAAGTGTCATGAGTTATGCTTTTTCCATGAGAAGTTTGAGTATTGATTATATTTATCTATATTGAGCTTGAGAGTTAAGAATGAGTCCTATGATGTTTTCTCGAAGCTTTTGATACTTGATACAATTTGATAAGCAAGTGTACTTGATGTTTGGAAAAGCGGTTTTGAGTTTGAGTCGAGTTAGGAATCCACAAGTTGTTTATGATTTACTGATGAGATATATTTATGATTTGGTCTTTATGATAGATCCTTGAGTTGATTAAGGTGGATTTCCTAATGCATTCTGAGCTGAGTCTGGGAGGAGTATTTACCACCGAGGAGGAAGTGTGGGTTCAGCGCATCCTACTTCCCTTGAACTACGTGCCACTATAGGATTGAAATTTGAGGTCGAAAGAGCCGAGTTTGTGATCACAGAGATATGTTTTAGGTTATACTCCCTGGCAAGAGTATAACGCTCCTGACAATGTAGGGTTCCTTTCTTAGGAGGGCAAAATGTTGGACTCCATGCGGCACATATGGTTTATGTTGGTTATAAGAAACTCCCAAGTCCATAATAGTCTAAGTTTCTTGAGTTACCGAGTCACTCTAAGTCACGAGTTAAAAGTTTGAGTTGAGTCCAATGATTTATGAGATTTGTGAAGCATGTGTTATTATAGATGATTTATGGAAATTATGTTTCAGGAAATTTAAGCGAAGAGAGTCATTATTGTCAGCATGCATGACTTTATTTTAAATTTATGATATTATTTAAAAGTGTTATATACACCCCTACATACTCAGTACAATCCCAAGTACTGATTCCCTTACTCTTCTATGTTCTACATTTTCTCATGATATAGGTTCAGGTGCCCAGTCTCAGCAGTGACAGTAATCTTTGAATACCTCCATCTACATTCTTACAGGTTGTGAGTCCTCATAGTTCGAGGACCTATGTCCCTGATTTTTGCCTTGATAGTATATGGTTGTTTCTTTTTAGTTCAGGCGAGTCAGTTGGGGATCTGTCCCAATGGCTCCTCAGTCTTTTGTAGTGGAGGCTTTGTAAGACTAGAGTATCAGTATGTACAAAACTTTCAGTATTTTGTTTGTACAGGACAATATTTCTTCGTATCACAGTATGCTCATGATATGATTATTCTTCTCTATTTTAAAATGATTAGTGTTATAGTGAGTTTTGAAAGTGATGACAGGTTTAGAGGGTTAGCTTGATGCCACGTGTGGCCTTAAGCACCTGTGACATCTCGGGATAGGTTCTTGGGGCGTTACAAAATTGGTATCAGAGCCTAAGGTTTGAAGAGTCTTAGGGATTCTGACGAGCCGCGTTACATAGAGTCTTGATCATCGATGTGTAGAACGCCACATCTATAAGAAAGAGGGTATGAGATATTTTAGGAAAAGTTGTTTCTTTCTTTCAAAAGTCTATCGTGCATATAAGTGTTTCTCTCTGCTATTAGTTCATGCTCTATTATGACAGAAAATTCCTGCACATAGAGCTCGCAGAAACAATGAACGACCTCAACCTATTGATCATTTAGGTGAGATGGTCTCCCATGCTAAATTCTGGGAAGCTTTTCAAGCACTAGCCTAGGCGGTTACCGCCAATTCTCAGACCCATGTTCAGGATGCAGCTCCACCTCCGCAGGAAAGTAATTCAGCGGTAGCTCAGATTCATGATTTTATGCGGATGAATCTGCCAGAGTTTTATTGGTCAAAGATAGGCGAGGACCCATAAATATATCCAGGACGCATTCATAGATAGATTCGTTCCCCCAGAGCTGAGGAAAGCAAAATTAGAAGAATTTATGAACTTGAGACAGGGCCCCATGATAGTTAATGAGTATTGTCATAGATTCAACCAATTATCTAAGTATGCTCCCAGTATGATTGCTGATTCTAGAACTAGTATGAGTAAGTTTTTGGCTGGTGTATCTGGTTATGTTGTGAAAGAGTGTAGATCTGCTATGCTTAATAGGGACATGTACCTTTCAAGACTAATGATTCATGCACAACAGATTGAAGTGGATAAGGTAAAAAAGAGAGATAGAGTTAGGGTAAATAAGAGAGTTAGATCAGAGCAAAAGGGGTATGGTCAGACTAGATTTTCTGAGGGGAATTGCCCTCAGTCCCAGAACCGTTCACTTGTGCCAGCACCTTCATCATCCAGTGCTCCCTCATTTAGAATTAGGCAGGAATAGGGTAATAGGCCTACTATGTCTAGGTCCTAGGATAGTGTGAGTAACAGACCTCGTCCTCCCCCATGTCCGAAGTGTGGTAGGGACCATCCTGATTTGTGCTTAGTCAATTGGAGGGGTTGTTTTGGTTGCGGTAAGTTGGGCCACATATTCAGGGATTGCCCATACGCTAGACAGGGGAGCCGTGATATTCGTCCCCAGAGTTAGGCTATTAGTGCTCCAGCCCCTTTAGTTTGTCCTAATCCTCCTCAGTATGCCTTGTCTAGTACTGTAAGTGGTCAATGCCAGAATCGCTTTTATGCTATACCACTCCGCCAGGAGTAGGAGGATTTACCAGATGTTGTTACTAGTACGTTCCGTGTATTTTATTTTGATGTGTATGTGCTGATGGACCCTGGGTCAAGTCTTTCTTTTATGACTCCGTTGGTGGCTGTGAATTTTGAATTCAGTGCTAAAAAGATTCCTGAGCCTATCCTAGTTTCTACCCCAGTAGGCAAATCAGTTGTTAGTAAACAAGTATATAAGAAGTGTCCTATCACTTTCGTTCACAGAGTCTTATTTGCAGACTTAATTGAACTAGACATGTTCGATTTTGACATTATTCTAGGTATGGATTGGCTTCACTCTTGTTATGCGTCTATAGACTATCGTACTCGTGTAGTCAAGTTTCAGTTTCCCAATAAGCCAGTCTTTGAGTGGTCCGAAAATTCTGTATCCCCTAAGGGTCATTTCATATATTACCCTAAAGCCAGAAAATTGATATCCAAGGGTTGCATCTATCATTTGGTTTGAGTTAAAGACACAAAGTCCGAGATTTTGACTATTCAGTCTATTAGTATTGTCAATGAGTTTCTTGATGTTTTCCCGAAAGATCTCCCAGGGGTACCTCCCGATAGAGAGATAGAATTTGAGATTGATCTTCTTCCCGACACGCAGCTTATTTCTATTCCTCCGTATCTCATGGACCCCTTAGAACTTAAGGAGTTGAAAGACCAACTCAAAGATCTTCTTGATAAGGGTTTTATAAGGCCCAGTGTGTCTCCTTGGGGAGCACCCATTCTATTCGTGCGAAAGAAAGATGGTTCATTGCGTATGTGCATTGACTATCGTCATCTCAACAAGGTCATAGTCAAGAACAAGTACCCTCTTCCTAGAATTGATGACCTATTTGATCAGCTGCAAGGTGCCAATTATTTTTTCGAAAATAGATTTGAGATCCAGTTATCACCAACTTAAAGTGAGAGAGTGTGATATTCCAAAGACAACTTTTTGCACCCTTTATGGTTATTTTGAATTCCTGGTCATGTCCTTCGGGCTAACTAATGCCCCTGCAGCTTTTATGGACCTCATGAATCGAGTGTTCAGATAGTACTTGGATATGTTTGTTATTGTGTTAATAGATGATATCCTTGTATACTCCCGAAATAGAAATGACCATGCTGATCATCTCAGAATTATCTTGCAGGCCCTTAGAGATCATTAGTTGTTTGTCAAATTTAGTAAGTGTGAATTTTGGTTAAGGTCAATTGCCTTTCTGGGTCATATTGTTTCTTCTAAAGGTATTCGAGTTGATTCTCAAAAGGTAGAAGCTGTGAAAAATTGGCCTAAACCTATTTCCCCGTGTGACATTAGGAGTTTCTTGGGTCTAGCTAGTTACTATCATCATTTTGTTAAAGGTTTCTCCTCCATTGCTGCTCCTTTAACCCGGTTAACCCAAAAGAAAGTTAAATTCCAGTGGTCAGATTCTTTCGAGAAGATTTTTCAGGAGTTGAAGACTCGACTTACTTCAGCCCTTGTGATGACCCTACTTAATAGTGTAGATGATTTTGTGGTGTATTGTGATCCCTCGAGAGTTGGTTTGGATTACGTATTGATGCAGAATGGTAAGGTTATAGCCTATGCCTCCCGAAAGTTGAAACCTCATGAGAAGAATTACCCGACCTATGATCTTGAACTAGCTGCAGTAGTTTTTGGCTTAAAAATCCGGAGACATTAATTGTACGGTGTTCATGTTGATGTGTTTACGGATCACAAGAGTTTACAATATGTGTTCACTAAGAGAGAGTTGAACGTGCAGCAGAACCGATGGTTAGAATTACTGAAGGACTATGATATGAGCATGTTGTATCACCCAGGCAAGGCCAATGTAGTGGAAGATGCCCTTAGCAGATCGTCCATGGGTAGTGTAGCACATATAGAGAAAGATAAGAAGAAGTTAGCCCGTGGAGTGCATCATTTGGCTAGGTTGGATGTTAGATTGCTTGATTCAGATGAGGGTAATGTTTGGGTTCAAAGTAGATCCGAATTATCTTTAGTTTCATAAATGAAGGAGAAGCAGGATATGGATTCTCGTTTGGTCAAACTGAAAGAGTCAGTTAAAGACCAAATGGTGGAGGTTTTCTCCCAAGGGGGAGATGGTGTATTGAGGCTTCAAAATAGGTTGTGTGTTCCTGATGTTGATCATTTGAGATAGAGGATTATGGCTGAGGTGCATGGCTCATGGTATTCTATTCATCTCGGTGCTACCAAGATGTACCACAATTTGTGAGAAATTTATTGGTGGAATGGTTTGAAGAAGGATATAGCAAAGTTCATAGAGGAGTGTGCAACTTGCCAACAGGTGAAGATAGAGCACCAGAGACCCAGTGGTATGGTGCAAGAATTTGACATTCCTACTTGGAAGTGGGAGAAATTGAATATGGATTTTGTGATCGTTTACCTCTCTCTCATTGTCATTATGATTCTATATGGGTCATTGTAGACAGATTGACTAAGTCAGCACATTTTCTGCCAGTACATACATCTTTTATCGTTGAGGACGATGCTAAGCTATACATCCGGGAGTTAGTCAGGTTGCATGGAGTTTCGTTGTCTATTATCTTTGATAGAGGTACTCAATTTACTTATCAATTTTGGAGAGATTTTCAGAAGGGTCTTGGTACCCAAGTACGTCTTAGCTCCGCTTTTCATCCGCAGATAGACTATCAGGCTGAGAGGACTATCCAGACTTTGGAGGATATGTTGAGGGCATGTGTTCTTGATTTCAAAGGAAGTTGGGATGAGCTTTTGCCATTAGTTGAATCTGCTTATAACAACAGTTTTCATGCTAGCATTGGAATGGCTCCATTTGAGCCTTTATATGAAAGGCGATGTAAATTACCCATAGGTTGGTTTGAAGTGGGTGAAGCTGCTGCGATTGGAACTGATGCTGTATTTGAGGCTATGTAGAAAGTTAAGTTGATTCGAGAGAGATTAAAAGTAGCCCAGAGTCTTCAGAAGTCGTATGCAGATGTGAGAAGAAGAGCTCTTGAGTTTGAGGTTGATGATTTGGTGTACTTGAAGATTTTACCCATGAAATGGGTTAAAATATTTGGAAAGAAAGGGAAGCTTAGTCCCCGATATTTTGGCCCTTATAGAGTTTTGAATCGTGTTGGAAAAACAGCTTATGAGATTGAGTTGCCTGTAGAGTTGTCAACTTTCTTTCTTATCTTTCACGTATCTATGCTCAAGAAGTAGTGATTCTGTTATGGTTGATCCATCAGAGAGCTTAGATATTCAGGATAGTCTTTTTTATGATGAATTTCTGGTCGAGATCCTAGATTATCAAGTCCGTAGACTAAGGAACAAGGAAGTTCCCTTGGTTAAAGTTTTGTGTCAAAATCAATCAATAGAGGGTGCTACTTGGGAAGCAGAAGCAGATATGCGAGTTAAGTATCCTCATCTCTTCTCTGCGATTTTAAATTAAGCCGATGGTATCATTCTTCCTTAATTCAGTTTCCTACTAATCTAATGTATTCAGTTGTATAGATATCTATTCTATGATTCGTGCATTCTATGAAGTTCTAAATAATCTAGAGTGATGTAAGTCGGTTGAGCACATGGTTCCTATAAAGTATTTCCAGTTTCCTCTTTGATCTTGAGCCTAACTAGCAATATTCGAGGATAAATACTTCCAAGGGGGAGATATTGTAGTACCCCGATCATTTGTTAAAACTAAATCCACCATTTGAGTGAATATGGATGACTTCCAAAGTGATTGATGTTTATACCATGTTGTATTTCTGTAATTTCTACTTTTTTCCATGTAGATCATTGAATAAGATTTCTATCCATACCAAAATCGCCTAAATCGGACACTTGGGTCAAGAGTTAGAGCCATTTTAGTGAGATAGTGTGCCACCTGGCACTTTAGCGCATCGCGGAGCCAGCCGAAATGGTAATTATCATTTTCCAATGAGCCTCCGTGATATTGACTAGTCACGCCAAGGATCAATTTTAGGATTGTCAAATTCCAGTGCACCAACGCAATTCCACCGCATCGCGGTGCCCTTTCAGGTTACGAACAAGGTGGCAAATACGACTTCACCGCGTCGCGCCATTGAGCAGTTTCCCAATTGTCCAATTCCAGTGAAGGACCGCGATCCTGGCGCATCGTGCTAGGGCTAAAAATCGAGCTCCAGTTCTATAATTTGCTCAAGGGTATTTTGGTCTTTTCTACCTGTCCTTACCCTTTATATATATACATGTGTGGGAGAAAATCCTCATTTTCTCTTCCATCTTCTCCAAAATTCTAGGGTTTCTCTCCAAAATTCAATCAAATTCTTGTCTAAACATCTCAACATCAAGCCATGGTTTTCACAAATTAGTTCAAGATTTAAAACTTCCAAGTCAAGAACATTAAGATCTCTAACTCAAGAAGTGGGAAAAGAAGTCTATAGCAAGTTTATTCATCCCTGATAACAATTGGGGCTTGAACAAGAATATCCTTTCATTCTTGTGCCCAAAGAATTGATTTTTATTATTGGAATTTCACGATCCTTGCAAGTGGGTTTACACCCAAATTTATTTATTGATGATTTATAAGATTTGAGTTGAATAAGTTTGATATTTGTGATTATTTTACCATCACATTTCTTAAATTGAGAATTCATGCCATGAGTTGTATATTGTCATTTTGTATTAATGATTTCTAAGCGATTTAAGACAAGTGTCATGAGTTATGCTTTTTCCATGGGAAGTTTGAGTATTGAATATATTTATCGATATTGAGCTTGAGAGTCAAGAATGAGTCCTATGATGTTTTCTCGAAGCTTTTTATACTTGATATGATTTGATAAGAAAGTGTACTTGATGTTTGGAAAGACTGTTTTGAGTTTGAGTCGAGTTAGGAATCCACAAGTTGTTTATGATTTACTGATGAGATATATTTGTGATTTGGTCTTTATGATAGATCCTTGAGTTGATTAAGATGGATTTCCTAATGCGTTCTTAGCTGAGTCTGGGAGGAGTATTTAGCACTAAGTTGGAAGTGTGGGTTCAGCGCATCCTACTTTCCCAGAACTACATACCACCATAGGATTGAGATTTGAGGGCCAAAGAGCCGAGTTTGTGATCACAGAGATGAGTTTGAGGTTATACTCCCTGGCAAGAGTATAACGCTCCCGCCAATGTGGGGTTCCTTCCTTAGGAGGGCAAAATGTTGGACTCCATGTGGCTCATATGGTTTATGTCGGTTATAAAAAACTCCCAAGTCCATAATAGTCTAAGTTTCTTGAGTTACCGAGTCACTCTAAGTCATGAGTTAAAGAGTTTGAGTTGAGTCCAATGATTTATGAGATTTGTAAAGCATGTGTTATTATCGATAATTTATGGAAATTATGTTTTAGGAAATTCAAGCGAAGAGAGTCATTATTGTCAGCATGCATGACTTTATTTTACATTTATGATATTGTTTAAAAGTGTTGCATACACCCCCACAAACTCAGTACAATCCCAAGTATTGATTCCCATACTCTTCTATGTTCTACATTTTCTCGTGATATAGGTTCAGGTGCTCAGTCTTAGCAGTGACAGTGATCTTTGAGTACTTTCATCTACATTCTTACAGTTGGTGAGTCCTCATGGTTTGAGGACCTATGTCCCTGATTTTTTCCTTGATAGTAGATGGTTGTTTCTTTTCAGTTCAGGAGAGTCAGTTGAGGATCTGTCCCAATGGCTCCTCAATTTTTTGTAGTAGAGGCTTTGTCAGACTAGAGTACCAGTATGTACAAAACTTTCAGTATTTTGTTTGTATAGGATAGTATTTTTTCGTATCACAGTATGCTCATGATATGATTATTCTTCCCTATTTTAAAATGATTAGTGTTATAGTGAGTTCTGAAAGTGATGACAAGCTTAGAGGGTTTATTTGAGTCCATGTGTGACCTTTAAGCACCGTGTGACGTCTCGGGATAGGTTCTTGGGGCGTTTCAGGCACCTTTCGAGGTCCACAAAGGTGGTTCCCGGCCGAATTCATGTTTTATGTGGGGATTCTATGTGATAAAATAAGGTATCTTATTTTATTATTAATTTAATGTTTAACTAAGTGATAAAACAATTAATCAACAAAACATATTTTTTTTTATTATTTTTAATTATTAATTATCTAAGTGATAAAAATATATAATAAGATAAGCGAGGAGAAAGACATGACATAATTTGTAACAAAAAGGGCTGCTTGCGAATAAACTAACTACCCCAAATAAATAAGCATGTAAGGCAAATAATAGAGTAAAAGAATTCATCAAATCAAACAAAGAAAGGTTTTTGGTCTCATTTGGATCAAAACCCCAACTTGTTTAATCATCATACGACCCACTGGCCGAACGCTTAGACAAGTCATATGTCTTACCTTTAATGTCGGTTGGAGATCATCATTTTCAAATGACTACCTGTCCTACCCCACCTAGGCTAGATGTAAAATCTAAAGGCGTTCTAGTACAAGGATAAAACTAGAGTCTTTAGTAATCCTATCGTCTCGCCTATCGTCCAAGAGGCATTGGACTTTTGCTATTTTAGTTTTGTGGTCTAGACAAAATAAAGCTATGTTGCCTAGTTCTCGAACGCGTAACAATTAGGACATCACATAGCACATAATTATCCCAAGTTAGCCTCTTGGTTAATTAAAGTCGATTAATATGATAAACATGCAATGACAAATAATTACTTATTTTTGATGTCATTAACCTATAGGCATAATATCTAAGTGTTCAACAAGTGTTAGTGTGACAAATGTAAATGTGATTCGTGGATGTAATAATGTGTTGTCAAATTGTTAAAAAATAGGTGTCTAAAGTGTGGTAAATGTGTCAAGGAATTGTGCTCACAAATTTTATTGTGCAAGTGTTATAAACTAATGAGAATATAACAAAACATTGAAAATGCATTAACATGCTAAGGAACACAATGATGTACTTAATCTAGTATTTAACATGTTGAAATTGCTCAAAAACCTACATTTTAACATGTTGACAATTATGCTAATAGTGCAGAAATTTTATATTAATATACTGGAAAATGCAATAACATGCTAAAAATGCCTAAAATCTATATTTTAACATGCTGAAAATTATGCTAATGCGCTGTAATTTCATGTTAACATGCTGAAACTGCATTAATAGGCGGAAAAATACAATGACATACTAAATCTACTATTTAATATGCTGAAAATGCTTAAATTAACGTTTAAACATGCTAGTAATTAATTGTTTTATGCAAAAATGCAGTTTTAACATGCTGAAATTTAATTATTTTATGCAGAAACACGATTTTAACACGCTGAAGAATATATTAATGCGCATCAATTTTATGTTAACATGCTGAAAGTAGTTTTAATATGATGACATTTGGTTTAAACCTACGCTAGAAAATATATCAATGGACAGAGATTTTTAACATATTTCTCTTTTGATATTATCATGCTACAAGTTATTAACATGCTTAAAATCATATTTTCAATGACATGCATAACACTAATGTTAACATGCTAAAAATATATTGATATGCCGGAATTTAATGTGAACATGTTAAAAATGTATTACCCTGTTTAAACCTACTATTTGACATGCTTAAGATCGAATTAATATGCTTAACATGCTTAATGTCAAATTAGTGTGTTTAACACACTAAAAATACATTAATATGCTTAATGCCTCATAAATATGCTCAATGTCAATTAAAATGGTATGCCAGTTTTAGTTAGATCAAGAATAACTAATAAACCGAAGATTAAATGTCTAGACGGTGTTAATAGATCCTCATTTTGTATACCTGGATGATCCACGTAACACATATCACACATAAACCTAAGTTGTGCCTACCTATATTATTCATAGAGCACGTAAATTCCCGCCCTCCGAAGCAGTCCCCAATATTTATTATTACATCAGAATAAAGTATTTACAATGTTACAGACCAATATTAGTAAAAGCAAAAAAAATAAACTAGATTAGGAAGG
Organism: Capsicum annuum; assembly: GCF_002878395.1. Classification (NCBI taxonomy): domain Eukaryota; kingdom Viridiplantae; phylum Streptophyta; class Magnoliopsida; order Solanales; family Solanaceae; genus Capsicum; species Capsicum annuum. The sequence goes on from NC_061111.1 coordinate 125,891,610, forward strand.
AATACCATAGTTTTTCTCAACCCTCGAGGCAACTCTTCACACCCCAACACCTCCTTAAAAGACACCTTCCATACACGAACAAAAGGAATAACGCAAACACAAAAGAAAGAATCGAGCACCCTAAACAGCGAAACAAAGTATAGAAGACAGCCAATGAGTACATATTTTTTGATTAATTCCTACAGGAATGAGTTCTAATGTTCATAATAAAGCCATCATATAAAACTAAGACAATGAATGCATCGTCTAGATGCATCGTCTAGACACTTACCAGTTAGCAGTGAGGAAATAATAATAAAGATATAAACAAAGCAATTACAACAACGAAATAAGCCAAATACTTCTGTCAGAATAGAGCACAGGAGGATTTTAAGAATATTGCTAATGGTTTTTCCTTTCTTTTGTATTTGGAGAGTAAAAAATAGAGAAGGTGTCTGTGTCTCACAAGTTGTCCGTCATAAGAAAATAAGGGTTGATTTTTATAGTGTGCAGAAGGAGTCTGTCTAAGGAAAAGAAAATATATGACCATCAATCCATAAGAATTTTCCAAAAATATAAAATTATATTTATGTCAATTGACTATTAAGAAATAATACCAAAAAGCAAGTAAAAATAAAAAAAAATATCAGTCAATCAAATTTTCCTTTCCAACATAATCTCAAAAGTAGCACAATATCGATAATATCAACAATTACGTACCAAAATAGCTAGCAGAAAAGTTGGGACGTAAAAGGGGAAAACATTAATGCTTACCATATGTGATAAAATAAGTAGAAATAATTAAAATTACTCCCTAATTTAATTTAACTAAGTGTAAAATTAGGTTCAAATTTACCAAAAATATATCATACACCATGTCAAAGTAAATCAAATATCTCAGATGGTCACAATAACTTATCAATCTCGATGCTAGGGTCACGGGAATGAATCATACAATCAAGCAAGACATCAATACAACATGATTTGGGGTCAATTAAATGTCCTTGGACTACCATACTTGGTAAACCAGATTGTAAATCCATCAGTATCAACAAAGACAATCAAAAAAGAAAACCATGACTTAGACTGAAGAATAATAACGCTTAATTAGGGTCGAACCAAATTGAATGCTTAGAATCAACACATGCAACTTTGGGTGTTTTGCATATACTGATCTAGATAAGTAACTAATCATGTACTCAATCAAAATCCAAAATCAGACGTTGCCAAATTTGAGTCTAAGAATCTTTCTAGGAGAAAAAAAGAGAGGAAGAAAGAGAACTGAAATTTGCACACATGATTCGAACATGTAATCAAACCTGAGATGGATTCACTTAAAATTCATCATTTTTGATGAAAATAGGTTGCATGGATGGAACACCAGCAGTTTCTACTGGAGGTATCACTGTGGGGGAGTTTTCAAAGAGGAAAGAAAAAGAAGAGAAATAGCTGGAGCGGAGCAGCCACCGAATTTAGCATCGTTGGCGACGTGGTTGGTGGGAGATTTTTCCAGTTAAAGGAGTGGTGTTAGAGGTACGGCTGGTAACCGATCGATGAGGTAGATTTGGAAGGAGAAGAACAGAGTGGTAATAGAGAGGGAGGATCACCGGTTGCATAGCGGCTGGTGGCGCTGAAGGTGCTGGCGATGGCAACGTTTGGAATGGTGGCTGGAGGTGTGGTTACTGGTGCTGGTGGTAGGCTGCTTTAAATAGAGACTAGAGGAGAGAATACATTGACAACAATGACGACAGTGATGGTTTCTCTGGTCACCGCCCGGAGGAAGCTTAAAGAGAGATTAGAGAGAGAAAGAGAGATGGAAGGAGGCCGATGAAATAAGGAGATTAGGATTTTTTGATCTTTAAAAGGAAAGAAAGGACATTTTTTATCTCAATCGACATTTTTTATCTCAATCATTGGATCTGTTTTGATCGACGACTGAGATTTAAAGGTTAAGGAATTGGTCAAAATTTAAAAATAATTTAAAATTGAGTCCAAATTTGACTATAATTTTAATAAAATAGCTGAAATTGTAATACTTTGGGTAAAAATTGAGGCTAAAAAATATAAATTAGGCAAAGTGATTTTAATTTAGTCCTTATTTAAATAAACAATAATAATAATAATAATTAGTAGTTAATAATAATAATAAATAAATGCAAAACAAGATAATGTATTTGCAAAAAATATGAGTGTGCATAATTATGCGAAAAATAATTTAATAAATATTAATAAAATTACATCAAATGTCGTATTTGATTTTAAAAATGATACTAAAAGATAATAAAATAATTTGTGTACTTTTCTAAATTATGTATGTCACACGTCAATATATATTGAATAATATGTAAAAAATATTAATAATTAACATTAAATAATTATGTATGTCACACGTCAATATATATTGAATAATATGTAAAAAATATTAATAATTAACATTAAATAATTTTGATAAAATAGCAGTCCAAAAGTGGTATCGGGGGGGGGGGGGGTCAAAATTGGATGTCAATAGCTGCCCCTTCGTTGCTTGAGCATGATAAAGAATTGTCAAGCAACGAAAGTTGACATGGTAACAATTTTGTCCGATCGAGGAAGATTCATTGGAATTAGAGTGACAGGAGGTGGTTTTAAAAATAGTATGATCGAGACTTCAGTTTTAAGTTGCCTACATATCTCTGGTCTTATGAGAATTAGGCCATTTGTAGTTCTAGATTTAGGAATGAATAAAATTCCTAAAGAATGTTAATGATAAAGGATAGAGGCATCAACAACAATATCATGGGTCAGTAAGACGGTAATGAATAGGATTTGGAACAATGACGTATGGAGAAGTTTGATAATGTTGAGGTAGGTGAGTTTTAAGATAGTTTAGGAGATAATGCATAGATGGGGTAATACTCAAAAAATAGAAACAAAAATTATCCCAGTTCGCTATTCCCTTTCTGTTACCTGTACCCTTACATCGTACTAAATGACAAAGGTTAGACATGTAAGAAATATACAGTTGATAAACGTAAAGTGAATGGTAGAAATAAAGAAAGTGTATCTGTTATATCGTTGAATCAGCTGTTTGACTTCTTGATGTGACGTTGGATCAGCTGTTTGGCTTCTCGATATGACATTGGATCGAATGTCGAACATCTCTATGTATTATTGGATCAGCTGTTTGGATTCTTGATATGACGTTGGATTGGCTGTTGAACCTTTTAATGTATCGTTGGATCAGCTGTTTGGCTTCTTGATATGACATTGGATTAGATGTTGAACGTCTCAATGTATCATTGGATCAACTGTTTGGCTTCTTGATATTATATTGGACTTGATGTCTGTTGTATTGCTTGTTTAATTGTGAGGCCTCCTTGTCATGATGTTGGATTGGCCGTTTGGGCCTCTCGCAATGGAGTGATTGTTGTCATATGTACCCGTTAATCCTGTACTCAAAGAAAAATTATGAGTTTGTAAAAAATGGAGGTTGATTTGTGCTTTCGCCTTGAATGAAGTGTCTTCTTCTTAGGGTCATCATCTCATTGATGAGTCTTGTCCGGGCCTTCACTTGGGTAGAAAGAAAGTAAATGAATGTTTTAAATCAAAAAACATGTTTGTAAAAAGTTATTCTTTGAAAATAAGTGAAATTTATAAGTAAATATTTTTGAATCATTGATTGTGACATGTCTTGAAATGGTACAACATCTTATAAGTCCTTGTCTTCTCGCCAAGAAATTTTTGAGTTCTCTCAAAATTTTTGCCCTAGTGTAGAACTAACTCGTTATAAGAATTCCAAAGTTTGCTCATAGGAATTTTTGAGGTCGTCTAAAAAATTTTGCCCAAGTTTATAATTTATGCCGATGCCATGCCCATGTGGAATTTTTGAGGTTCTCTTAAAAATTCTTCCCCAGTTACAGTGCTCTATGAGAGGGGAAGTGAGTGTTTTATTATGAAGTGACCAAACTCTATAGGAGCACCTATGTATCCCTCTTAAATGGGAATCAGGTCGAACGTAGTTTCAACCTACACTTCAAGGGGCATAAGGTAAAATCAAACATAGTATCTTTTAAGAGCATCTGAATTGATGGACTTAGACCAAACTACATCGTCCATTTCTGCAAGTATGAGTGCTTCTCCTGTTAAGACTCGATGAACACGTAAGGTCTTTTCCAATTGGGAGAGAACTTTCCCTTTGCCTCATCTTGATTTGGAAAAATTTGCTTAAGAACCAGTTGTCCAGGTGTGAAGTGTCTCGGCCTAACCTTTTTGTTGAAAGCTTTGGTCATTCTGTTCTGATAGAGTTGACCGTGACAAACTGCATTTATTCGTCTTCCGTTAATGAGTGCTAGTTGCTCGAATCCTTTTTGTATCCATTCAGCGTCACTCAATTCTGCTTCCTGGATGATTCTCAAAGATGGTATTTTTACCTCGGCTGATATTACTACTTCATTGCTATAAACCAAAAAGTAAGGCATGGCGCCGGTGGACGTTCTGATTGTAGTGTGGTATCTCAATAATGGGAAGGGTAGATTTTCATTCCAGTGTTGACTGTTGTTAATCATCTTGCGCAGAATCCTCTTGATATTCTTATTTATGGCTTCCAGCACTCCATTCATTTGTGGCCTGTATGCCGTAGAATTTTGATGCTTGATCTTGAACTTCTCACATGTGGCTTTCATTAGGTCGCTATTGAGATTGGAACCATTGTCAGTGATAATGGATTCGGCAATTCCAAATTGGAAAATAATGTTACTTCGAATGAAGTTGTCCATGACCTTCTTTGTGATTGATTTGTGAGTGGTGGCTTCTACCCACTCAGTTAAGTAGTCAATTGGAACAAGGATGAACTTATGACCATTGGACATAGTTGGCTCGATGGGACTAATGATGTCCATGCCCCAAGCTGTGAAGGGCCAAGGAGAGCCGGTGACATGGAGCTTGTTAGGAGGAACTCGAATTATATCAGCATGAGTTTAACACTGGTGGCATTTCTGCATGTAGCGGATGCAATCACTTTCCATGGTCAGCCAGAAGTAACCCGATCTCAATATCTTTTTTGCTAACATGGAGCCGTTTGTATATGGACCGCATGTTCCAGCATGTACCTCTTCAATCAGTCTGGATGCCTTTCCGGCCTCGACACATCTCAGTAAACCTAAATCAGGAGTCCTCCTATATAGGATTTCCCCATTTAGAAAAAATTGATTGGCTAGCCTCCAAATGGTGTGGTTTTGGGCATTTATCGTGTTCTCAAGATAATCTCCACTTTTCAAATACCCCTGTATGTCTGTATACCATGGTTTTCCGTCCAATTCCTTTTCAACATGGAAGCACTTTGCAGGTTGCTCGAGCACGTGGATGGGAACAGGATCAATATAGTTCTTGTCTGGATGTTGGATCATGGAAGATAAAGTGGCCAATGAGTCTGCGAACTCATTCTGGATCATCGGGAAATGTTTGAACTCTATCTTGTGGAACTTCTTCCATATTTCTTGTACGCACTCCAAATAGGGTAAGAGCTTTGTGTTCTTGACATCCCATTCACCTCGTACCTGATGAATCAATAAGTCTGAATCTCCAATCACTAGTATCTCCTAGACATTCAAGTTGATAGCCAAGCGAAGCCCTAGGATACATGCTTCATATTTGACCATATTGTTGGTGCAACATACATGAGGGACATGACTGCTTTATTCCATGATATGATCCATAAGGAGATTGAAGTTTACGTGGATAATGTCATCATCAAATAAAAGAAGGATACAAGTCATTTGGCAGATTTGGAGAAATTCTTTGACAGTTTTAGAAAGTACAATCTTAAGTTAAACCCAACAAAGTGCGTATTTAGAGTCCCTGCAGGAAAGTTAGTGGGCTTCATCGTCAGTCGTAGGGGCATAGAGTTGGATCCAGCCAAAATCAATGCCATCCAAGACCTTCCTTCCCCGAAAAGCAAGAAAGACGTCATGAGTTTTTTGGGCTACCTCAACTATATCAGTCGATTCATAGCCTAATCCGCGGTTATTTGTGAGCCAATTTTCAAGCTGTTAAAGAAGGATGCTGCTATAGAATGGACAATGGAGTGTCAACAAGCATTCGACAAGATCAAGGATTATCTATCAAATCCTCCTGTTTTGGTTCCTCCCAAACCTAGTAGGCCACTGCTACTATACTTATTTGTGATAGCCAATGCTTTTGGATATATTTTAGGACAACATGATGAGACAGGAAAGAAAGAACAAGGAATCTACTACATTAGTAAGAAGTTCACTTCTTACGAAGGCTCAGTATTCCCTACTGGAACATACCCGCTGTGCTCTGACATGGGTAGCTCAAAAGCTAAGGTATTATCTATCAGCACATACTACCTATCTGATCTCCAGAATGGATCACTTGAAATACATATTCCAGAAACCAATGCCTACTGAGAAGTTGGCCAAATGATAGATAATGTTGAGCGAGTTTGACATAGTCTATGTCACGCAAAAGGTAGTAAAAGAACAAGCACTAGCAGATCATTTAGCCGAGAATTTTGTGGACAATGAATACCAACCGTTCAAAACTTACTTTCCTAATAAGGAGGTGCCATTCGTAGGAGAGAACATCTTTGAAGAATATGATGGTTGGAGATTATTCTTTGATGGAGCTATAAATTTTAAAAGAGTTGGAATTGGCATCATTGTGATCTCAGAAACTGGCCAACACTACCCTGTTTTGACGAGCATCAGATCTTTTAGGAGGCATGATATGAAATGTAAACAAATAAAATTTGAGGAGATTTCAAGACCTTAGACTTTATAGCCTGAAAAATAGATCACAAGAAAGGGAAACATTCCTAAATGCCCCATTGCCTCCCCATTATAAGTGTGGTGCGCTACATACCCATAAAAAAGAATCTACTTGACACATCTTTGTGGAAACCAAATGGACATGAACCTAAGCTCTGATACCAATCTTGTCATGACTCGAATCAGGGCCTGGCCGTGATGGGTATCTCAAGTCTATCAAGGATTGGATACCACCCTCTTTTCCTATTCAAACAGATCACAATACAACTAGCAGTGGATGAATTCCAAACATATAACAAGCTAGAGCTAAGTTACGATCATATAACAAAATAGGTAACTCAACTGATTCAGAAAAAAATCTAAGAATTTAAGCAACCATCCCAATCCACAACAATCCACAAGCCTCTAAGAAACCAACATTAATCTAAGTTAGGACAAGCCCCCGACAATAGCCAAAACAAAACCAAAAGATAGTCTATTATATAGTGAAACCAAAACATGGAATGAGGGTCTTTCGAAGAATGAAAGCTCATCACTTCAAGATGAATCATGATTGATCTAGAAATTATCAAATCACTGTGTAACAAAAGTAGAAGTATCTTCGTTCCCTACAGCGTGTAGGGATACAACGTTCGAAGATGGTTAGCAGGGTGAGCGCTAATATGTAACTCAAGGAAGGGATAAAATAATGCCATGAACAAATCAATTCAAAATTATTCAAAACCAATGTACACAAATATATATATACTATGCCAGTATAGGGAACAAGGCTTAGAATGAAAGTAAAACATTATCTTGGACTGTGTAGCTCAACTATCATACTAACACCCACGAGTTATATGGGTCTAATTCTATCTATTAAAAGGGCTCCAGTGCGTATTAGGCACCCGAACCAGAGATATACGAGGAAGACCAAGGAATGCCCCGACCCTACATCAATCCAGGATATATATATATAGTGTGACACAAGCACACAGTCATCAAGACCAACCATTATGTCGGCAAATGTGAGTTTCCAATACCCTTCCCCCTGGGATCTCCACCTTTATGGCCTAGCTACACAACCTCTTTAAGGCCAATTAAAGCAAGTTTCATACAACCTAACTATTTAACCATGGAATTATCCATTAAGACATCAATCACATCTATCGTCATACCATTACGCTTGCAAGCTTATAATTATGCCATACAAATTCTATCAACTTAGGGGAGTGCACCCCCTTTGTTCATTAAATCAAGTTGAGGAGATTCCACGACCCCCTTTGTTCATTAAGTCAAGTTGGGGAAATTCCATGAACCCATTTGTTTATTAAATCAAATTTAAAATCAAAAGCTTGGCTAACAAGGCCTTCAAAACCATTTTTACCATTTTAACTATTTTTCCAATGCAATAGTTTAGGAAAGTAAGCCAAATCATATGATTAACCATAATTCAAAACCCATTATGTAAGTGGGTTATGGGAACATAATTTTCAAAAAAAAATTACTAACCAAAATCATCAAATAAGGGGAATACCTTGACTTCCTTTCCAATTTCTATACCCATGCACCCATTTTGTTCGAAAATCATTGATAAAACATAAACAATGCATGTAAAATCATGGGAATTCAATTCGAGTAACATTCATTCAAAACCCACAACCCATATTCAAATCCACTTTAAAAAACATTTAAACACATGCTTTAGGTAAAACAAGTTTAAGAGAATGAGTAACATACCTGAAAGTATCACAATTATGGAGGAAAATCACCACTTGGAAGCTCTAAATGATCAACCTTGAGAAACCCTAGATTATGCTTGAATTAGGGATTTTAGAGAATTTAGGAGTGTGCTTGATTATGTTTTTGAATGATAATGAGGTCCAAAAGGGTTTTAAGGCCGTGGGGTCACAATTGGGGTAAAAAAGGGAAATATCCAAATTACCCTCAATGGAACACTGGAAAATTATCGCCTGTGACTATGGGTCGCGTTAAGAACCGTGAGAAAATATTAAGTATCATCATGATAACTCATAGTATGGGTAGAAACATGGGGCCTCCTCACTGGGTAGACTATGAAAAACACCCTATGACTCATAAAAAGTCATTATGACTCGTGACATCTAACTCGTAGTCACAACAAAAACCTTAGCTATTACACTAGTTTAATTACAGATAGAACCTATACGACTCATATAGAGTCTTTATGACTCATTAGGTGGGAGTCATCATTAGGATAGAAGACATAGACAACCTTACGGTCACCCTACCACTTGAGCCCTGCTACTCGTATGGAGACTTTATGATTTATTGGGTGAGTCATAGCTTGGGAAGTAAGCTCAAATCTTAAAATTTTCAAAGGCCAATATTTTGGGGTGTTACATTACTCCCAGTCTAAATCAGTCCTAACCAAAATAGATATCTAGTTTCAGAAATCAATATCATGTTAGTTATCCAACTTCAAAAGTCAGTTAGATAGCAGTAGTAAGTTCCTTAATTTTTATATTAGTACAAGTTTCAAATATAAGTTCAATCATCATATACATATTCATCTCTTAAAATTCATTATTAGGGATTACAACACTTTCTCAATCCTTTTAGCCGAGTTAGTCTTCATTCAAGGACGAATTATCCCAAGGGGGAGATATTGTAACACCCTAAAAGTCCAAGCTATGAGTAGAACTATCATTCAAGCATATATAGAACAAAATATAGTTATTTTCTAGTATTATAAGTGAGTTATAAATGAATTAAGACCACAAGTAACTCCTAGATTATAGCTAATTGAAAACTTTCTTATGAATTGAATTCTTTTATAAAATCTATCTATAGTCAACCTCAAATAAGAATAACTCCTATATTCTAAAAAGTTTAGGGCACAATACAAACCAAATGAAAGATTGTTTTGTCCTATTTCCATCACATCCATTTTTGCTTTAATACTATATTGGAGTAAAATGTTATGGCCATTATACTAAAGGACTGTCAAGCTGTCAGATTTGATGACCCAAACCACAACCAGAATCCCATAATTGTGGTTAGATTCCAAGATCATGGGATGTTCTCATTTTATCAAATTTAGAGATGTAAAAACTTCCCCTAGAACCCATGATATGGTACCAAAATCTTGATTGGGTCCCACGATCATGGAAGAGTCCATTTTGCGTCTAAAACTAGATTTTTCTACAATATTTTAAAGGGGTATTTTGGTGTTTTTCACCTTTTAACCTCCTAAAATATATAGTTTAAGCTATACTTAGTCTGAATATAAAGCTTAAACTACCCTAAATACCTTATTCTCTTAAAATCAATCGATACTTAGATAAGATTAGAGAAAACATGCAATTTTCTCTTTTCCAAAGCAAGAAATTAGGGTTCTTCATCTTCAAACTCAAATCCTCCAAACTTTAGTTCAAGAATCAAAAGTAATTAGGTATGCAAGTAGTAAATGAGGATATCCTTTTGTTATCATGCCCAAATTGTGGGTTTTCATTCATGAATTTTATAATTCCCATGAACTAGGGTTTTAACCCAATTACGGCCAAAAATTCTATTCTCCATAGTATATTTTTCATTCATGACTAAATGATTATTTATGATTTGCTATGGATATTTTATAACATTCATATTATTCTCTAGTCCATATATGATTTACATGATATTACTTAAGATTTCAAGCAACATAAGACTTAAGAAAAGAGGAAGTATAGAAAGGAATCTAATGTAAAGGTATCATCCAAGGTGCTATTATCTATGAGAATGTCATTTGGCTCACAAGACTTAGCTCTAGATGTGCACAAGGATGAAAACAAAGTATTTAAGCATATACAAATTCTTTCTTTAAGGCAATTCATTCCGACATACGATGTAGATTCAAAAAGATCATGAATATCATCATATGCATAAGGGTAATGAAAAAAGGTACTAAGGACACTCTTTCCTCAAAGATGTATTCACAAGTAAGAACACACAAAGAGAGAAAATGACATTGTAAGCATGTAGGACCTCTCCTTTTCCAACAACTTCTTGAGGGAAGGTATTCCATCAAGGGAGCCATGCAATTAGGGAGATTAGAGAATCTACTATACAACAAATCGATCCAAGACGAGTAGTTTTCCTAAGAACTTTGTTTCGCTTTACTAATGATGTCAAACATGTTCGCAAGAGTCCCATAAGATACCTCAAATTATCCAACCCTATGAAGGTGACAAGAAGTCATTAACATCCTTGGACTCTTCCACAAACAAGAATTCAACTTGGCATCCACAAGTTGGGATTCATGCAACTTAAACACAAGTATGTCAAACAAGGATGCACATTTAGTAGCATTACCCCAAGGAGACAATGCCACTTTTTCTCTCGGGTTTCCAAGAATGACATTTTTATTGTCATGTAGACCAAGCAACAAGTTGGGTGTGCCAACATCACCATTTTCATATTTGGCACCGGGTCAAATAGAAAGAGTAGCCATAGACATGAATCTACATAACACTCTCATTCACTATAGGCTTCACTCAAACTATAAGATATACTCTCTACAATAGCATACATATTATCAAAAGCAAATAGAGAGTGGAGAAAGGTATCACTCAAGTCAACTTCAACTAAGGTGTCCTCATGAATATACTCACTACTAGTTTCAACATCATCACTATGAGTACTTTCAACAATAAGGTCACACATAGTAGAAGAAGTAATTTCGAAACAATGGACACCTTCCCTTTATATGGAAGTACCCTCAAGTAGATACATACCACCACTAAAGTCCAAGGAATTATTACTTAAGTCCTTCCAAGAAGCAAGCAATTCATCCTTATAGTCATCAAACATTGGTGGGGTGTCATACAAAGGATCACAACCACAATCAGTTTTTAAGGAGCAATCACTTATTGCATTTCTTAAGGATTCAAGCAAATCAAAATTATCATCACCAAATTTATTATCCTTTTCCAAGACCTCACATTCCTTTCCCTTAAGACTACCCTCATCTTCCAAGAAGAGATTTCCATCTTTAGGAGGAATGTTGTCACACCATAGTGGGTTAATATATAGGTTATAACTTTTAAGAAAAGCTATACCTTCAACTTCATTCTCACTATTAGGTTCGTTATGAGTGAACTCATCATCTTTAAACAAGAGATTATCCTTAAAGAGAGAATGATCTATCCATGAAGAGGATATAGAACATGCAAATCCATTCTCTAAAATATTATTATCAAGTATCAAAGATATTTCAAGAACATAATTATTCCTATGAGAAAAATCGAGAGTAGAACATTCACTAGAGATCATGCTAAAGGGGGCACTCCTATTCATTTGATCAACATTTTTAATATCATCACTCACTTGAGATCCATTAATCATATCACACACATCCTCAAGTGGTGGACAAATTTCACACATAAGCTGATCAACACAATTCCTATGAGATGATTTACTATCATTCAACACATTGGCTTTAACACTAGGTGGACATAAATTGATCTAACAAGATGAGTCAATTCGGTCATCAATAGGATCAACTAGTGTATCCATACTCACAACATGTACATCATTATCAAAGAGCAAGGAATCAATAGATGATGTATTATCATTCAACACAATGGCTTCAATACTAGGTGGACTAAAATTGATCTTACAAGAAGAGTCAATTCGGTCATCAATAAGATCAACTAGTGTATTCACACTCACAATAAGTACATCAACAACAAGAGGCGAAGAATCAATACACTCATAATAGGTAAGCTACAACTCATATTCAATGGGCTACTAGCCACACAATCACCATTCATATGCACAAAAGTGTAAGAGTTTTACCTTGAAGTTCTTGAGTATATTCTTCTTCACCTTGTAGTGTGTCATGGCAGCCTATTTGTTCCTTTTGGATGCTCTCATCACAAGGGAGTTTGTCAATTTTTCTTTCTTGATTCATCTCTTCAACACTTAAGGAAGCATGGTAGTTTTAAGGAGTGGAGCGATTGGAGTTTTTTTTACCTTCCACATGTTCCAACCTTCCTTTCAAAGTACACGCACCTCCTTGCATTAATGACACCTCAGTTTTTAGCCTATCAAAAACCGTTTGTATTTTTGCCATTTCTCAAGAAAGAACTTCAAGATGGGCCAAAATAGCATTTTTTCCATGGTACCTAAGAAAAGACACTAACAAAAAAACAAACAAACAATGTTAGTTCATAATAACCTCACCACACTCCTACTCTCGGATTTTACCTCATACTTGGCTTCACAAGTGTTGAAAGTCGGCTTGTACTTCGTGAATGATTGATGGATGAGTCTACTTTCACCCAGAGTAGATTTTTGCTTGAATGACTCAAGAAAATCTTGTTTGAACTTGAACCAACAAAACACAATGAATTCAAAATGAAAAAAGTACACAAAGAATGAAAACACGAAAGAAAAGACTCTAAACTAATTCTTAACCTAGTTGATAGTTACTAGTTTGGCAATTAGTGATAGAATCAACAAAAATAACTAAGAAACAATAATAGAAGCTAAGAATCCAAAAAATTAAGCTAAAAATATGGGTATGCAAAGTGATGATGTGGTAGCTTATGATTGGATAATAATTTGCAATTTTTTTTGTGTTCTTTACTTTGAGTTTCGGTCAATCTTCAATCCAAAGAGTGTATATTCTGTTTTGGGGGAAATTGCCAGATTTTTGGAGCCTTTTCAAGTTTTAAATGAATTTGAATTGAATTGGACCCCCCTTGTACTTGCACTTGTACTTGATTGTTCCTTCCCTTTTGTAGTTTTTTTTCTTTTGGATGACTAGGAAGGTTCTTGGAAATTTCCTTGAACAAGTAATACACTCTATTTCCTTCATTTTCAAGATCAAACACCTACTTTTGAATATTCTTCCTCAACAAGATATGAAGATGAGGACGAGCACCAAGAACATTCAAGTGTTGACCAACATTGACCTCCAGATTTAAATTTTCTTTAAGATCTACGGCCACTTTGCCAACCCAAACACAAATATCACAAAATCAGTCTAAAATGTCACAACCACAATAGCCCAAAACATGACCCACCCTCAAATAGCTTCAAACACAAGCTCAACAATGGTGGATAGTTCAAAACACCTCCAATTTAGCTCAAATCTTAGATCTAGACTCTATTAGTTCTAGGGAATAAGGATCTAGCACTAGAAACTCACAAAACACACAAAAACAAAGTAGATCTAAGATCTAAAATTTTGCCCAAACACAAAAACGTGAACAATATTTTTTCTTTTATTTTTAGATTTTTGACACTCTTTTTATGTTGATTTTCTCAAGGTAACAACAATCCAAGACTTAGAATTGTAGGAACAATTCTAAAACATGGCTCTGTTATGAAATGATATGAGACTATAGCTATAAACCAAAATTAAACCTAAAAGAAAAGAGATAAAGTAGAAACAATGAAACTAGAAGCAACACAAACGAATTTAAGAGACAAAAACACAAACACTTGCATAAATAAAAGATAGATAGTGAGACATAACAACTACAATACCAAAGGAACCAAGGTGTGTATACAAACACCAAGACCCACCTAAGCTTATAATTGAAACACCACACTCTTAAGTTGACACAAAAGGGACTCGAAGCACCCCAAAGCACCAATGTTTCTAAGCCGGATTGTCAACTCAAGTGAATCCACACTCAACCTAACCCTAGTTACAATGACTTTTCCAAATCCTACACTACAATGGCTTTTCCAAGCCCTACATTAAAGCACTCTCTTAATAGAAGAAATTGTTCTTCAAAATCATTCAACAACTAATGGGAAATAAGCCTAAGGAAGTCTCTTTATAACTTATTACATAAAAGACCAAAATACCCTTAATGAAAAGGGGCTTCTATGGAGTATAAAGAAATGGCATAAAAAGACTATTACAACCTTAACGAAGTGCGGCTATGGAGTGTCTTTCTAGCATGAGAATTCCCTAAGACACCCTTAATGAAGGTGTTCTTCAATGATCAAAGGCCGTGGCTTCAAAATGTGAAATCCCTTAGGACTCTCGGGTAGGCATCAAGTCAAGCTCCGAAGCAACCTTTCACACACGACATTACTTTTTGGTGTGCTCAAAATGGGTCCTCCATGCATATTTTTGTGTCCTCGAGATGACCAAGTCTTGAGTCTTTAGGTGTTGGCCTCCAATAATGTCTTCAAAAGATAGGATGGCTATTTGGTTTGTATCAAACATAGCCTTCTAACAAAAGAATCAAAAACCAGTTTTAGTTGAGACATATCCCCGACTCTGGCATTGACAATGATAATGTTAATGAGAATGATTTATCACACATTCTCATTCATTGAACCATGATACACATTTAGGCATACATTGTTGGTATCATCATACTAACTATACTTGCAAGGTAACATCAAAATCCTAAAATAATTACATCACGTGGGGGAAGACACAACCCCCTTGGTCCAATTATACAATAGCTTGTTAAATCATAAAAACCACAAGGTTTAGTTCAAAAATAATATGCCTTTTAGCCTTTTCAATCATACCATAGTTCAAATTAATTTAATGTGCATATTCTTTATATAAAATCAATTTTACAATATAGGGTTGAGGTCATTACCACTTTAAAAATCACAAGTTGGGGAAATCACAATCTCCTAGTTTATTCACCATACCCATGGATCAAATTGATTTTAAAACCACTATTTAAATGTAACCCATGCAGGGACAAACATGAAACATCATATAAATAATAGTTATTCAACACCCTCAACCCATGTTTAAAAACTAATCAATATAATATGAACAACACTTTAAAACTTATGCTTTTAACAAATTAGAAATTAAGGAAGAGTAACATGCCTGAAATACCAAGTTTCCCGAAAAGAATTTAACCCTTGAACCCTTGGATGACCTACTTCTTGGAAACCCTAAGTATTTTGCTTGACAGGATTTAGAGAGAATAAAGAGAATCTTTGATGTGTTAAAGTATGGAAAAAATACACCAAAGGTGTTTTATGGACATGGGGTCTAAGTTCTTAAAGTGGGAAATATCCAAAGTACCCTCAACTTAAAAGCTAAAAAAGTGTCGCTAGTGACTAAGTGTCACACGACGGCTCGTAACAACACCTTACAACTCACAACACAAGTTGTAACCAAGAACATATCAGGGGCCACCCATACTTCTAAACCTATGACTTATATCATACGACTCATATTGTGACCCTACGACTCGTAACGTTTAAGTTGTATCCAAGACAGAACCTCTTGGGCCTTACACTGGTCGCCTTATGATTTGTACCAAATGGTTAGTAATGAGTTGTCATGCCTTGTAGCGAGTCACTCATACTTAAAGTAGAACTTAGCTACACGCACACTTGTTTAGGTTACTATATGACTCCAATGACTTGTCATTGGTCTTAACAGCTCATGTCCCCAAGTCATACTCAAGACAACAGCTCAAGCACCATTAACTAGACACCTTATGACTAGGGTTATAGGACCCATCATAACGCCTTACGAATTATAGGGTGAGTCATAGTCAGGGTAGTGAGGATACAATTTTAGAAATTTTCAAGGACTAAAAACCCGAAGTGTTACATACTCCCACCCAAAGGATCATTCATCCTCGAATGGCAGGACAAGGCATTTAAGAGCACGATTTAACCCCAAACACAACCATACTTACCTTTAACAAAGATAGAAAATAGATATACCAAGGAAATTACAATTTTTCTACAAAAAGTCAGAAAACAAGAATGTTAAGGAATACACATACCTCAACCTAGAAGGTGACTTCAATTCGTATGCAACTTTACCAGCCCTCTTCAAAACCAAGTACGGACCGACATAATGGGGACTAAACTTTCCCTTCTTTCCAAACTGCATCATTTCCTTTGCGGGAGAAACTTTAAGTATACCCAATCACCGACATCAAATTCAAACTTCTTTCGCCTCACATCCACATAAGACTTTGGGCAGCCTTAAGCCTATCCTGAATCACCTTTACCTTCTTTATGGCTTGGTGAACCAAATCTGGGCCAAATAACTTATTTTCACTAACCTTGAACTAACCAATAGGCGACCTACACCTCCTACCATACAAGGCCTCAAACGGAGCCATACTATTGCTAGAGTAATAAATGTTGTTGTAAGCAAATTCTATGAGAGGTAAGTGGTCAACCTAACTACCACCATAATCAAACACACAAACTCGAAGTATATCTTTTAAAACCTGAATTATCCTTTCCATTTTCCCATCCATCTGTAGGTGAAAAGTGGTACTAAGGGTGACCTTAGTCCCCAAACCTCGCTAGAACAACCTCTAAAAGTGAGATGAGAACTGAGTACCTCGATCAAAATTGATAAAAACTGGAGCACCATACAACTTCACGATCTCTTCAATGAATAATTTGGCAATATCCTCAAAAAAGAAATTAGTCCTTACTAGCAAAAAATGAGTGGACCTAGTCATCCTATCCATGATGACCCAAATAGAATCAAACTACTGTCTAGATTACGAAAATCTGGTAACTAAATCCATATTAATTATCTCCTATTTCCACACCAGCAGCTCAATCTCTTGAGTCAACCCATCGGTCCTCACGTCCTCTATCTTTACTTACTGGCACACCTTACATCAGATCTATTCCACCAATAAATTTTCTTAAGATCATGATGTATTTTCATCGATCCAGGATGAATAGTATAATGCGACTCATGAGATTTGGCTATTCCTTTCAACCCACCAATATAGGGAACACACAACCTCTCTTGGTACCTCAAGATACCATATCCACTAATTTCAAAAGCCATCACCTTCTGGAGGCCTACATCCTTCTTGATCTGCATCAAGATAGGGTCCAACACTTGCTTCTTTTTCACTTCAGCACCAAGAGATGACTTTGCCACCTCTTGAACAATCACACCACCATCTTCAGAAGCCAAAAGACGAACTCCAAAATTAGCTAAATGGTGAATATCCTTTACCAAAACGTGCTTCTCCTCATCTACATGAGATAAGTTCTCTATAGATAACCTGCTAAGAGCATCAACAACCACATTAGCTTTACCTGGGTGATAGTAAAGACTCATGTCATAGTCCTTGAGCAACTCAAGCCACATAATTTGCCTGAGATTTATCTCCTTCTGAGGGAACACATATTGCAGGCTCTTATGATCAGAATAAATATCAACATAGACCCCATACAAATAATGTCACCTAATCTTTAATAAAAATACCATGGCTAATAATTCCAAATCATGAATTGGGTAATTCTTATCATGATTCTTCAATTATCTAGAGTCATAAGGCATAAATTTACCATGCTGCATCAATACTCAAACCAATCCTATCTGGGCCACACAAAATAGAATAAAAAACCATCAGTACCCTCAGGTAGAGTTAATACTGGAGCTGAAGTCAACTTATCCTTCAACTTCTAAAAACTACACTTTTATGAATGAGACCACAAGAACTTCACCTTTTTCTGAGTCAACTTTGTCAATTGAGGCAACAATAGAAGAGAAAATTTCCACAAACCTCCTATAATAATTGGCTAAGCCCAAGAAGCTTCGAATATCGGTTGGAGTTGTGGGTCTGGGCCACTTCTTAAACACGATAACTTTTCGTGGATCCATTATGATCCCTTCACTAGAAATATTATGGCCCAGATAAGTCACAACATTTAACCAGAACTCACACTTTAAGAACTTTGCATACAACCACTGAATTTTCAAGGTTAGCAACAAAGGCGGAGGTGATCGAAATAATCCTCCTTACTCTTTGAATACACCAAATATCATTAATAAATACAATGATAAACAAGTCTTCAAACTAAAAAAAATCCCGGTTCATAAGATCCATAAATGCCATTGGGGAATCAGTCAAACCAAAAGACATTACCAAAATCTTAAAATGACCATACCTAGTTCGAAAAGTAGACTTAGGGATATCCGCCTCCTTAATCTTCAACTGATGGTACCCAGATCGAAGATCAATCTTAGAAAAATACTTAGCACCCTGAAGCTAATCAAAGGATCAACAATTCTCGGAAGGAGATATTTCTTCTTCATGGCCACTTTATTCAATTGGCGGTACTCACATACTTCTGAGACTTCAACTTTGGATGGTAGCTTTAGATTCTGTTGTGTTTACAACTTCTTCATATAGCTCATATACTTCCTCACGACTCTAATTCTTAATTTGTATCTTCTTAATATTTTGGTTTTCTTCTGCTTCGTGGTTTTTTTTGTTCATACAAGTTAGCCTCCGAGTCATAAGATATGTTGACAACTCATGAGAAAACTCGTGCCTTTCTATGACTTGTTTTTTTCAGGTATTTTTTTTCATTTTCATCCCAACACTCTAGTAGATTTGTTTTGCCTATAATAAATACAAAAGTTCATCATATCCACTAAAAAAACCTAAATACATGCATAAATTTATAGTTTTAAGCATCGAAAGTTCCGTGTTTCCGTGACACATCAACACCCTCAACTAAGACTTTTGCGTGTCCTCAGGAAAATAAAACAAAAAAATATTCTAGAACACAGAAACATTGCTTAAATAGGAAGATCTTCAGCTACCCATGGCAGTGATTTTGAACTCAACTTTCAATCATGTTGCTCCCCAACTAGTTTTAACTTTTCAAAACTCAAACTGCATATAAAGATTTAGCACACAGATAAACACGAGGGAATCTGATGATGGAATTACATTAGCAATAGACAATTAGGAATTGATACGAATTACATTCACTAAACAATCTAGTAACCTAGCAACATAAACCATGTGTGCTCACTGTCAAAGAAATCCCTTTCACTTATTTAATATTACTCAATTAATTCAGGGATATAACAAAACAATACTCTCGCTTATTAAGAAGTATCACCGGTGTATACAGAATACCATAGGCCTTCCCTTAGGCTCTCTTTCTAAGTTTTCAAATAGTCAAAGCAGGATAAGTATAGGACTTTATTTGACTTGTAACATAGGCTTGGGGCAAGTATGATATCCTTTTAGGTTTTATTTAGTGACTACGCCTCCTTGACACTGTTCTTTCTTCAGGGTCCACGTATTCTACAATTTTATTGCCGCCTTTATGTCTCCCTTTTTATTTTGACAGATTCAGATTGGGCCAGGTACGGTTTTCTCACTTTATTTTTCTTTTCTTTATTTTTTTTATTTCCATTGCAATTTTTCTTCTTTTATTTTCTTTTGTTTTTACCACACCTGCCCCTCTTTTTATATTTTTCTTCTGCACGACTCTTCTTCATACTTATTTTCTCCTACGAACCCTTATAATAGCCAACCACAACTTAGACATTTTTCCTGAGTGAAGGTGTGCAATGTCCAAGGAGGAACAGGGCCAAAATAGGTTCATTGTAAGGGAAATGGGAAGGTGAAATTGTTGTAATCAAAGAAAAGGGTCAATTTAGCCCAAACATTTGGATTAAAGGGATTCATTCTTATTTGGTTGGGCATTTAAGCTCAAGAGGACTTACAATAAAAATTGCCTATGATCATCTCCTACTTGACTATCCTTGACCTAGGTAAAATCAATCGAACATGTTTTGGATTTCTTTCCACAGATAACTCAATAATACCTCACACACTCACACAAGGTTACTTTGCTAAGTACTACCTATCTAGTTATGCAACTGTTTGCCCCTAATTGTTCTATCCCTAATCCTAATGCCATTATTAGATTCACAATAGTCTCCCATATACACAATCACATAGTCACCAAAAATTTAGAAGGGATCTCAAATTTAAGCATAATTTCATCAAACATAAATACTTAGCATAATCATATTCAAATCCACAAATGTTTCCAAACTCATTAATCAATGAAATTTAATATTAATTCAAACCTTGCAATTCATTACAAATACTTTTCAAAATCAATCAAAAATTAGTAAAAAAATGATCTTCTGCCATAGGTGCTGATTTTCTCCCTATTTTAGCTGTCAACACCAAACCTAAAAGTCATACGAGACTTTTAGCAACTTAATTTTTTTTAGCTACTCCCAGATATTTGAAATTCGATATACCTCACCCCAATTGAAAATCCTTGCACTATCCCCAGTGGTAAAAATTAAATAGAAAGTAAGGATGAAAGGTCATACCTGGGCGCTCAAGGCACCAACTCAACAATATCAGCACATGGGCCATCAAATTGGGTCCCACTTTTCTCAACAATTGCCCCATCAACCGAGACTGAATCAATAATAGTAGCCAAGGGCATAACACTGTCCCCCTCCATATTAATAGTTAGCGGTCTCGAACCATCAGCTCCAACAGCCATTTCATGAACACATATCTGTCTGCCTTGGCTTTCTTTTCAGCCTTCTTATCTTTATGCCTTTTCCTTTTTCTGTCTTTCTTTTCTTCTCTGATCTCCACAACCAGTTCCTCTATCAGGTCTAAAATATCCCAAATGTTATCAATATTGACTGTGGGCACTACTGTCTCAACCATGAGCTTTGAAATCATCAATCTATCATTCAACTCTGATACCATCCACTTTATTTCAGAAAACTCAACTTTAATATCAGCAATATCAAGCGTCTGCCCACTACCTAACTATTGAGTAATCCTCAACTCAAAGATATCAAGTCGCCCTTAGACCTGTCTATCCTAGCTTGCCATCTGTGTAAACCCAAGGCTTCACGCCCCCTTCCAAGAGGTTGACCTTGGCTTTTAGTTCACCTAATCTTAGCATTGCCTCGGTCTATATGGATTGTGAAATAATTATCAAACCAGAAGGCATACCTCTCGGGCGGGGTGGTACAGACTGCACTAGAAGTAGGGCACTAGATGTACCCACTGCATTCATAGTATGTGCCATTTTGTCTTGTGCTTCCATCTCATCAGTATCAATGGTCTTAGCTACATCTGGCTATCCACTCTACCTAAATATATCAGCTACCATATCTATGCCATGTCTCGCTTATCTATCTAATGGGTTAGATGTATCTCGTATCAGCCTAAGGTTAGTTATGTTGGTGGTTTCGATCATCTCATCCACCCCTGGGATCTCCTTGCCCTTACATCTAAACAAAACTATATGATTATATATGGATATGCCAGTAGTGACTTCTCATCTCCTATAGCTTGATCCTTTATTTCCCTAGCTACAAACTCCTCAATATTGAACTTATGTCTAGCTATGAGGCTTGCTATCATGACAGCCCAAATCAGGATCAACACATTATCTCTTGTGGTGGGATAAAGCCTATGTTGGGCTAATGTCCACCATGCCTTAGCCTCAAACGTCAGTGTATTCTTTTTAATTTTCTGGTAGACCATCCTAGGGCCTCCGATAACACATATGACATTCTCTCTATTTGATGCTATCCTTTATATAATCCACCAAAATAAACCCATCTTTTCCTTTAAACCTATTTAGTTTTTATTAATTTTTCTCATCTCTTTCAGCCAATAGTTCATCTCCTCTATGTTGACCGGAGGCTGATAATTCTATTAGTACAAGAATCGCCCAATGGTGCATGTAGAAATGTCTACCCGAACACCCAAATATTCAATATAGGGACATGATCACCACCTTTCCACAATTGACCCTGTTGATTTTTTCTCTTGAGCTCGCCTTTATACGCCGTATAGAACTCGCGTACAAGGACCTTACTGTATTTTTGAGTGTTCTCATCATCAACTCAAATCCGTACTTCTTGAAATACTCCTCGAGTCTGGGGAACTCTATCATCCCAGTAGTTGTCAACTCTACTCCAAATACAACACCTATTTAATTTTTCTAGTTGGTAGTCTGCGTAGTCTTTCAGTAAATATCTCCTGCATAATGGGGTACACCCATCGCTAAATGATGGGCACTAGAGAAGTGGTAAGTTCAAGTGAGAAGTCCTATCTATCTATTGGTGTATCATCAACCTCTTCTATACTGGGAGAATTCTCAAAACTCGCTTCTTTAGAACTAGACTCTGAATCATCTGATGGTGGAGGAGTATGGGATGAGGAAATAGTCATGTTTTTTTTCCTTGAACCTCGGGGAGGTGTGTCCTCCAAAGATTCTATTTTTTTTCCCTTGGCACCCTTTTATGCCTTTGGGTAAAACTTACCCTTTTGTTTGTAGTTGTATGATTCATCGCCATTGATAAAAGATTCAGTGGCCTCAGTACTAAATAATTGTGATTTCTTATTTCCCTTTTTGGCCACTTTTTTGGATGAAGATGTATATTTTAAAGGCATTATACTTGCAAGTATACATTTATTAGTAAGTAATTAAAGAAAAAAAAGCAAAAGGAGAAAGTAAATTTTCACTGTGCATCTACTGTTGAGGGTACGAGTAGAGGGTACCAATCTATAGACTAGGTACGACTCATATGACCGAGTCATATGATACTCAGTGTATTCGTCGGTGTTCACTGGCTTGCGTACGAGTCCTCCTAACGATTCGTAAGCTGATGTACGAATCATTACCAACACTCGTAAGTAAGTCATAAACATATTTCAAAAATATAAATCCTCCCAAGTTAGTATGACGTAAGTGTATGAGTTGTATGGTTTAGGTATGACTCATTTTAAGCTAGTTGCACCCATACCATAACTTTAAACTTATTTAAACTTGTATGTAGTCAGTAGGTATGAGTCATGTTATGACTCGTTACTTGTGGGTACGAGTTGTAAGATATCTCATAACCACTGCAACATAGAGGTTCAACGTTAGAGTTGACTCCAAATCATATTTCCCAAAATACCCATCTACTTTATGCAACGATATTACACAAATTTTGCCAAAATAACACAAAATATCAACACCCAAACCCCATTTCACTCCCATTTTTCATTTTCAACTAAACTTCTATGACTAGGGTATCAAAATTTAATCCTCAATTAAATTGAACTTAAAGTATGTTACAGACTACTCATATTTGCAATTGAAACTCAAAAGGTAAAGAGTGTGTTTGAATAATTACTAATGTGGTTAAATTTTTAGCTTTGCCTGATTTTGACTTTTGCTCTCCTAAATTCATGTTTACTTTGAGAGAGAATAATAACCCGAGCATGTTGGTAGTTAATTCAAAGTGTTTTCAAGTGATTTGGTGCATTGGAAGATTGCAAATCAAGCAACAATGGTCGTGGGTGAGTGTTTTAGGTATCAAGTAACCGACGAGTGCCTTTCTTTTATTTTAAACCAAATTCTTTGCCGGCTTGACCTGCGACCCTATCTTGGTAAGTTTGGGTACAAGTTGTATGTATGACTCAGACCCATGGTTATGGGTCATTTCTTTAACTCATATAGGCCTGGAACCATACCTGGGTTCTGGGGTGGATACGATCAATATGACGAGTAGTACATCGAGGGTAAAACTCATTCTGAGAATTGTATCCATTGAAGTAACTTTTACCTGAATCTAAATTTTCTTCCAGGTCCTTACAGCTCCTACTCACGAGTTGTACTATCTAGATACAACTCATAAACAGTTTATATGACCAAACTTCTTGATATTTTCTACAATCTTTTTAGTCTTGCACACTGAACAAATACATTACCCTATGAATAAGTACAGAAAGATGGGTTGCCTCCCATGTAACACTTGATTTAACGTTGCAGCATGATGCAATTACCTTGGTTACTTAGCCTTCACCAAGGTCAATATCAAAAATCACATTTATATCGTTAGTGTTACCTATATAGTTCTTGAATCTTTGCCCGTTAACCTTGAACGTGGCTTCACCATCCCGCTTCAATTCCAAAGCACCATATGGAAACACTCTTAGAACAATAAAGGGGCCATACCATCTAGACTCCAACTTACCTGGAAACAAGAGAAGCCTTGAATTGTAGAGCAACACCTGGCACCCTTTTTTGAAGATTCTATACTCAATTTTGCGATCATGATTCAGCTTCATCTTTTCCTTGTAAAGTACAAAACTTTCATATGCCCGGAGTCAAAATTCATCCAACTCATTGTTACTCTTCATCCTTGACTTAATTGTATCTTGCCACTCTAAATTTAGCTTCTTCAAAGCCCAAAGTGCTTTATGTTGAAGTTCAATAGGAAAGTGACATGCCTTGCCTTACACTAACTGATATAGTAAAGCACTAATTGAGGCCTTGAATGCTATTTGGTAAGCCCATAATACATCATCTAACTTTAGTGACCAATCAGTCCTATTGGCATTTACTGTCTTCACCAAGATGGACATAATTTCTCTATTAGACACTTCTACTTGTCCACTAGTCTTCGGATGATAAGGTGTCGCCACCTTGTGTTTCACTCCATACTTCTCAAGCATACTTTTGAATAGAAGATTACAAAAATATGACCCATCATCACTAATGATAGCACCTGGCATGCCAAATCGAGAAAAGATATGATTTTTAAAGAATGTAGTAACACTGCATGTGTCATTGTTCGGAAGCACAATTGCTTCCACCCATTTAGAAACATAATCCACAGCCATAAGTATATACTTCATGCTAAACGAACTCACAAAATAACCCATGAAGTCTAGACCCATACATCAAACAATTCCAATTCTAAGATAAGAGTCATAAGAAGTTTATGGCGTCTAGAAACGTTACCTTGTCATTGACATCGATCACAAGAACGAGAAAAATCATGCTCATCTTTGTAAATTGATGTCCAATAATATCCACATTGCAAAATTTTATGGGCAGTGCGAGTTCGTCCATGATGATCCCTAACTGGCAAAAAATTATAAGCCTCCAGTATACTTATTATCTCCACCTCAGGTATGCATCTACGAATAATCCCATATGCATAAATTCTTAATAAATATGGATCATCCAAGAAAAATTTCCTTACCTCATACATAAACTTCTTTGTATGTTGAAAGGAAAGATCTCCTGGGATTAGACACTTGCTACATAATATGCATTGTCTGTAAACTATGGAATTAGATCTTGGGAAGCTATTAATATCACTCATCTGGAAAAATGTCATCAATATCAAGCTCATCTTCAATTGTTTCCATTTCTTCCTTCTCAACTCTAGACAAATGATCCGCAACTTAATTCTCAATGCCTTTTCTGTCCTTGACCTCAAAATCAAATTCTTGCAGCAATAGTACCCACCTAATCAGTCTCGGATTTGCATCTTTTTTCGCTATTAAGTACCACAATGCTACATGATTAGTGTGCACAATCACCTTAGTTCCAATTAAATAAGACCTAAATTTCTCAAAGGCAAAAACCACTGACAACAACTCTTGTTC